>NW_027288147.1:0-145903 GCF_047511675.1 Marmota flaviventris | reverse complement strand
AAGCTGAGCCTAGGTTTATGGCTAGGCTTATGGTTATGCTTATGGATTGATATGATGTTATGGCTAGCTTTAGAACTAGGGCAAGTGTTAAAATTATGTTTAGTTCTATGGTTAGTTAGGTTTAGGTTTAGGATTAAGGCTAAGGATATGGCTAGGATTCGGTCTAGATTTTGTTCTAGTCTTAGGGATTCATGAGTGCTAGGGCTAATGTCAGGTCTAGGTTATGGTTAGATATAGTTTTAGGGTTAAGCTTATTAGTGTTAGGATTAAATTTATGGATATGGTTAGGTTTAGGGTTCAGGTTAGGTTTATGGTAATGTACAGGTTTATGGTTAGGAATAAGTTCAGTGTTATCCTAGGGTTAGGATTAGGATTAGGCTAATGGATAGGGTTACAGCTGGGGTTAGGGCTAGGTTTATTGTTAGGATTAAGGCTAGGGTTAGGGTTAGGTTTTGGGTAAAGGCAAGGGTAAGGGTTATGGTTATGTTTAGGGAAAGTGTTAGAGCTAGAATTAGGATTTTGGTTAGGGTTAAAGTTAGTGTTAGGGCTCTGATTAGAGATAGGTTTTGGGTTAGATTAGGGCTAGATTTTGGGCTTCAGCTAATGTAAGAACTAAGGTTACGAGTAGAACTTGTTTTAGGGTTAGGGTTAGGGCTAGGTATAGGTTTAGGTTTAGATATAGGTTTTGAGTGATGTTCAGAGCTAGGGTTAGTGTTAGGGTCAGAGTCAGGGCCAGGGTTTGTTTTAGGGTTAGGTATAGGACTCAAATTAGTGTTAGGTTTAGGGCTAGGTGTAAGTTTAGGGTTTGGTTTATGTTAAAGGTTATGGTTAGGGCTATGGCCTGGTTATTGATTAGGGCTAGTGCTAGGTTAAGTATAGTTTTAGGATTAGCATTATTATTTCAGCTTGTTTTAGTGAGAGGTTTAGCTTAGGGTTAGGGTTTGATTTAGAGTTAGGCTTAGATATAAGATTAGGACTAGAGTTAGGGTTAGGGCTAATGTAAAGGCAAGTGATAGGAATATGGTAAGGGATAGTGTTAGCACTAGAAATATGACTAGGGCGAGAGTTAGAGTTAGTCTTAGGGCTAGGGTTAGGTTGGGTTTAGGGGTAAAGTAGGGCTAGGATTACGTCTAGCATTTGTATTGGGGTTAGACATAGGTTTAGGTTTGGGGTTAGGTTTAGGTTTAGAGGAAGGGATGGGGTTAGAGCTAGTTTTAGAGTTAGGTTGAAGGTTAGAATTTTGGTTAGGGGTAGGGTTATGGTTTGGTTTAATAATAAGGCTAGGTTTAGGGCTAGGATGTGGGCTCTGGTTTGTTTTAGGGTTATGGCAAGAATCAGGGCTTGGGCTAGTATCAGGTCTAGGCTTACGTTAGGGATACATTGAGGGTTAGATTTATATCTAGGTCTAGTGTAAGGGTTAGGTTTAGGGTAAGGGTCAGGTTTAGAGCTAGGGGTATTATTACAGTTAGAATTAGGTTTCAGGTTTGGTTTATGTTAGGGTTTAGGTTTAGACTTGAATTAGCATTAGGGTTTGGTTAGGGTAGTGATAGGTTTAGGTTTAGGGTTCTTGTTAGGTGTAGGGTAATTGATAGGGTTAGAGTTAGCAAAAGGGTTAGGGTTAGGCCTATGGTTATATTTGTGTTAGGATTGAAGCTTGATTTGTGGTTTGGATGAGGGCTAGGTTTTGTGTTAGGGTTAGGGCAAGTTTAAGAGAATGATAATGTCAGGTTTTGGGTTACAGCTATGAATAGTTATATGGTTAGATTCATGGCTAGGTCTAATAGTAGGTTTAGGGTAAAGGCCATGTTAAGGGTAAGGTGTATTTTTAGGGTCAGGGTCAGGATTCAGTTTTGTGTTAGGTTAATTATTAGGATTACGCCTCAAATTAGCATTAGGGTTAAAATTATCCTTAGGTTAATGGATAGGTTTAGGTTTAGGATTTAGGTTAAGATTAGCATAATTGGTAGGGTTAGGGTTATTGATAGGGTTAGGTTTAGGCCTAGGGTTTGCATTTGGGTTAGGGTTATATTTAGGGTAATGAATAGCATTAGAGCTAGGGTTAGGCCTAGAGTTTTAGATAGTATTAGGGCTAGAGTTAGGGTTAGGTTTAGGGCTAGGGCTATGTTTAGGTTTAGGGTACAGGATATGTTTTGAGGTAGGGTTAGAGCTAGGGTGAGTGTTAGGTTTAGGATTATGTCTAACGTTAGATTTATGGTTAATGTTAGGGTTAGTGTTAGGGTTAGGGCTAAGGTTATCTTTAGATTTAGGTTAATGGATAGGGTTCAATGTCAGGTTAGGATTAGGCGTAGTTTTAGGTTTAGGGTTAGTGTTAGGGTTAGGGCTAAGATTATCATTAGAGTTAGGGTAATGGATAGGGTTAGATTTCTGGTTAGGGTTGGGGTAGTTTTAGGTTTAGGGTTAGTGTTAGGGATTGGGCTAGGGTTAGTGTTAGAGTCAGCGTTGGCATTTTATCCAGGGTTAAGACTATGATGAGGGTTAGGTTTAGGGTTAGGTCTAGGATTAGGTTTACAATTAGGATTAGAGCTAGGGATATCATTAGGGTTAAGGTTCTGTTTAGGGCATTGGATAAATTTAGAGATAGTATTAGGGTTAGTGTTAACATTATGATTAGGGCTAGGATTACCATTTGGTTTAAGGCTAAGGCTAGGGTAAAGTTTAGGGTTCGGTTTGGGTTTTTATCTAGGGTTAGGTCTAAGGCGTGCGTTAGGGTTAGCGTGAGGGTTAGGCTTAGGATAAGGGATAAGGTTAGGTTAGGGTTAGGGTTTTACTTTGAGCTAGATTTAGTCCTAGGATTAGGGCGAGGTTTTGTGTTAGGTTTAGAGCTTGTTTAAGTGCTATGGTAATGTAAGGATTATGTTTACGGTTATGGCTAGTTCTACTGTTAGGTTTAGGTTTCGTTTAGGGTCAGTTTTATAGCTAGGTTAATTTTTAGTGTCAGGGTCTGTGTTTGGATTAGGGTTAGGGTTAGGGCTAGAGCCAGAATTAGGATTGGTTAGGTCTAGAGGTAAGGTTAGTGTTTGGCTTAGGTTAAGGGTTATCATTAGAGCTAGGCCTAGGTTTTTGCTTAGGTCTTAGCTAAAGATATGTCTATATTTAGGATTAAGTTTAATCTAGGGCTAGTTTTAGGGTTTGGTTTATATATAGGGAAAAGCATAGGGCTAGTGTTAGGGTTTGGTTTAGGTTCAGGGTCAGAAAAGGGTCAGGGATTGGGTTAGAATTTGGGTTATAGTTATAACAAGAATGAGGGCTAGGGTTAGGACTAGTAATAGGGTTAGCCTTTGGGTTAGACTAAGGACTAGTTTTAGGACTAGTGTTAGCATTAGGGTTGGGGTTTGGCTAGGGTGAAGTATAAGGTTAGAGCTAGGGTTAGAACTAGGGTTCGGGTTAGGGTTAGGGATAGTGTTAGGGATAGGGTTAGGGTGAAAGCTAGGGTTAGGTATCAGATTTGGGCTAGGTTTGGGTTAGCATAAGGTTTAAGGTTATGGCTAATGTAGGATCTAGGTTTATAATTAGAACTAGTTTTAGAATTAGGGTTAGGACCAGGTCTAGTGTTAGGTTAAGCTTTAGGTTTAGGGTGATGTTTAGAGGTAGGGTTAGTGTTAATGTCAGAGACAGGTTTTGGGGTAGATTTAGGGTCAAGTTTAGGACTCAAATTAGGGCTAGGCTTAGGGCTAGATATAAGGTAAGGATTTGGTTTAGGTAAAAGTTAATGTTATTGTTATGGCTTAGTTTTGTTTTAGGTCTAAACCTATGCTTAGAGCTAGTATTAGTATTATCGTTGGGGTTAGAGCTAGTGTTAGGGTTAGGTTTAGTTTTATAATTAGTGTTAGATTTAGAGTTAGGTTTAGATCTATGGATAGGGCAAAATGTAAGGTTTGGGCTAGGGTTAATGTAGGCTCTGGCGAGGCATAAGATTATGGTAAGTGATAGAGTTAGAATTAGGGCTAGGGCTAGGGCGAGAGTTATAGTTAGTCTTAAAGCTATGATTAGGGTTAGGTTTAGGGTTAGGGCTAGGTTTAGTGTTAGGGTTAGTCCTAGTGTTAAGGTTAGGGCTAGGTTTAATGTTAATGTTAAGGTCTGGGTTAGGTTTAGGGTAAGCAATGGGGTTATAACTAGGTTTAGGTCTAGGGAAAGGGTTACAATTAGGGTTAGGGTTATGATTAAGGCTAAATTTTATTCTAGGATAAGAGCTAGTGTTTGTGTTTGGATTAGGGCTAGGATTAGAGCTAGGGCTATTTTCATGTTTTGGGTTACATTAGAGAGAGGTTTCAGTTTATGTTTATGGTTAGGTCTAGGGTAAGGGTTAGATTTAGGTTAAGGGTGAAGTTTAAAGCTATGTGTATTATTAGGTTCAGTATTTGGCTTAAGGTTTGGTTTAGGTTAATGTTTAGGTTTAGGGCTCGAATTAGCATTAGGGTTAGGGTTAGGGTTAGGGTAATGAATAGGCTTAGGATTAGGGTTCAGGTTAGTTTTAGGGCAATGGATAGGTTTAGGGATTGTGAAAGGGTTAGGGTTAAGCCTAGGATTAGCATTACAGTTAGTGTTGTGGTTAGCGTAGTGGATAGAATTAGAGCTAGGTTTAGGGCTAGGCTTATGGTTATGATTAGGGTTAGGGTTAGGGTAGTTGATATGATTAGAACTATGGTTAGGGCTATGGTTAATGTTAGGATTAGAGCTAGTGTTAGCTTTGGCTTTGGGATACGGCTAGGGTTATGTTAAGGGTAAAGTTTAGGTTTTGACCTAGGTTTAGGTCTAAAGCGAGGCTTAGCGTTAGGGTTAGGGCTAGGGTTAGGTTTAGGTTTACACTTAGGGCTATGTTCAAGCATAAAATTAGGGTTAGGTTTTGTGTTAGTTTAGGCCTAGTGTTAGGGCCGTGGGTAATATAAGAGCTAGGGTTATGATTAGGGCTAGTTTTAGGGTTAGGGTTTTGTCTAGGTCTAGTGTTAGGATTAGGTTTGTTTTAGAGTGTGCTTTGGAGTTAGGATTATGTTAGGGTCAGGGCCAGTGTTCAGGTTAGAGTTAGTGTTGGGTTTAGTGCCAGAATTAGGACTAGGATTAGGTCTAGGGGTATGGTTTGTTTTTGAGTTAGGTTAAGGGTTATTGTTAGGGCTAGGGCTAGGTTGTTGTTAAGGTCTAGGGCTAGAGATATGGCTAGATTTAGGATTAGGTTTAAGTCTAGGGCTAGTGTTAGGTTTAGGTTTAAGTATATGATTACCTGTAGCACTAATGTTAGGGTTTGGTTTCGGGTTAGGTAGGGAAATAGGTTAGGGTTAGGGATAAATTTAGGGTTAGGCCTAGGGTTACCATTAGAGTTATGATTATGATTAGGGTAATGGATAGGGCTAGAGTTAGTGATAGGGCTATTGTTATGGTTAGAATTCTGGCTAGGGTTAGGGTAAAATTTTGGACTATGTTCTGGGTTAGGCTTAGGTTTAGTGTTAGGTTTAAAGGTAGTGTTAAGGCTCGGATTAGGGCTTGATTTTGGGTTTGGTTCGTGCTAGGATTAGGACTATGGTGATGTATGAACTAGTGTTGCAATTAGTGCTAGTTTTAGGGTTAGGGTTAGGGCTTGGTCTAGTGTTACGGTTAGGTTTAGGGTTAGGGTGATGTTTAGAGCAAGGGTTATTTTTAGGGTTAGTTTCAGATTCAGGGTTAGTTTTCGGGTTAGGGTTAAAACTCAAATTATGGCTAAAGTTAGTAGTAGTTGTACGTTTAAGGTTTGGTTTAAGTTAAGGGTTAGGGATATACCTTGGTTTTGTTTTAGGGCTAGGGCTATGGTTATGGCTAGGTTAGGGATTAGCATCAGGGTTAGGGCTAGTGTTAGGTTGAGGTATAGGCTTAGGTTGAGGGATACATTTAGAGTTACTGTTAGATCTAGGGTTAGGGTAGGGCTAGAGCTCGGGTTAGGGTGAGGGTTAGGTTATGGTAATGAATATGGTTAGAACTAGTTATTCGGTAGGGTGAGAATTAGAGTTAGTCATGGTAGTAGTCTTAGGGTTAGGTTTAGGTTTAGGGCTAAATTAGGGCTAGGATTAGAGCTAGGGTTAGGACAAGGGTTAGGGCTAAATTGGGCTAGGATTAGGACTAGGGTTAGTGTTAGAGTTAGGGCTAGGATTAGGGCTAGATTTAGGGTTAGGTTTAGAGCTAAATTAGGGCTTAGGATTAGGGTAGGGTTAGTGTTGGGGTTAGGCTACATTAGGGCTAGTATTAAGGCTAGGGTTAGTGTTAGGGTTAGATTAAGGGGTTGGGCTAGAGTTAGGGTTAGCATTGGTGTTAAGGTAAAGTTTAGGGAAATGGGTGGGGTTATAGCTAGCTTTAGGTACAGGGTGAGCTTTAGAATTAGGATTAGGCCTAGGGTTATGTTTCAGTTTAGCATTAAGTCTACGTTTAGGGCTAGGTTAAGGTCTAGGTTTTCTGTTAGGGTTATGGCTAGGACCAGGTCTAGGGCTAATAACAGGTCTAGGGTTAATGTTAAAAATAGTTTTAGGGTTAGGTTATGATTAGGTCTATTGTAAGAGTTAGGTTTAGGATAAAGTTCATCTTTAGGGCTACGATTATTATTAGAGTCAGGATCAGTGTCAGAATTAGCATTTGGATTAGCTAAAGGTTTAGAGTTAAGGCTCGAATTAGCATTAGGGTTAGGTTTAGGATTAGGGTAATGGATAAGGTGTAGTTTAGGTTTCAGTAGAGGTTTAGGGTAATGGATGAGTTAGGTTTAGCAATCGGGTTAGGGTTACCATTAGTGTTAGGGTTATGTTTAGTGTAATGGAGAGGTGTAGAGCTAGGGTTAGGGCTAGGTTATGGTTTGGATCAACTCTAGGATTAGGGCTATGTTTAGGAATAGAATAACGGTGTGATTTAGGGTAAGTTTTAGGGTTAGGGTAAGTGTTAAGTTTAGGGTTAGGGTTATAGTTAAGTTAGGGTAAGGGTTAGTGTTTGAACTAGAATTAGGGCAAGGCGAGGGTTAGGTTGAGGTTTAGGTCTAGGTTTACATTTATGGTTAGAGTTAGGTTTAGTGTCAGGGATGGGGTTTTAATTAGGGTTAGGGTTAGGGTAATGGATATGTTTAGAGCTAAATTTCAGACTAGGTTTAATGTTAGGATTACAGCTAGGGTTAGGTTTAGGGTTTAGGATAGATCTAGGGTTATGTTTAGTGTAAAGGTTAGGGTTAGATCTAAGGCGAGGCATAGGTTAGGGCTAGGTTTAGGGCTAGGGTTAGGGTTAGAGTTATGCTCAGAGCTACGTTTAGGCCTAGGTATAGACCTAGGTTTTATGTTATGTTTAGGGCTAGGGTTAGGAGTATAGTTAATGTAAGAGCCAGGGTTATGTTTAGGGCTAATTTTAGGGTTAGGGTTATGTCTAGGTCTAGTGTTATGTCTAGGTTGTGAGTTAGTGTCATGTTTAAAGCTAGGTTCAGTGTTAGAATTAGGGTCAGTTTTTGGGATAGGGTTAGGGTTAGCATTAGAGCCAGAATTAGGACTAGGTTTAGGTGTAGGTGTAGGGTAAGTGTTCGGTTTAATTTAAGGGTTATTGTTAGTGCTAGTGCTAGGTTTTTGTTTAGGTCTAGGTCTAGATTTATAACTATATTTAGGATTAACTTTGGGTCCACGTCTAGTGTTAGGCTTATGTATAGGTATAGGGTTACCAGTAGGGCTAGTGTTAAGGTTTGGTTTAGGGTTAGGGTCAGGTTTAGACCTAGAGTTACTGTTAGGGTCATATGAGGATCAAGGATAGGTTTAGAGATAGAACGAGGGCTAGGGTTAAGACTAGTATTATGATTAGAGTTTAAGTTAGGCTAAGGATTAGAATTAAGATTAGGGTTAGCATTTGGGTTAGGGTTTGGCTTAGTGTAAGGAATAAGGTTAGGGCTAGGGTTAAGATTAGGGTTAGGCCTAGTATTATGGTTAAAGCTAAGGTTAGGGCTAGAATTAGGTGTAGAATTTGTGTTAGGGTTAGGGCTGCGGTTAGGACAATGACTAATGTATGAACTAGGGTTATGAATAAGGCTAGTTTCAGGGTTCGGTTAAGACTAGATATAGTGTTAATGTTAATTTTAGGTTACGGTGGTGTTTAGAGCTAGAATTAGTGTTAGGGTCAGTGTCAGGGTCAGTGTTAGTTTTAGAGTTAATTTTAGGGTTAGGGTTTGGATTAGGTTAAGGGTTAAGATATGGGCTATGGCTTGGTTTTGGTTTATGGCTAGGGCTAGGGTAGGGCATATTTTAGGATTAGCATTATGGTTAGGGGTAGTGTTCCTGTTTGGTTTAGGCTTATTTTAGAGTTATTTAGAGTTAGGTTTAGATTTAGACTTAAGCTTAGATCTAGGATAAGGATTAAGGCTAAGGATAGAACTAGGGCTAGGGCTAGGGCAAGAGTTCAAGTTAGTCTTATGGCTAGGTTTAGGGTTAGGTTAGGATTAAATAAAGGCTAGGATTAGCACTAGGCTTTGTGTTAGGCCTAGGTTTAGGGTGAGGGTTAGGGTTAGGTTTAGGTTTATGGTTAGTTTTGGGGTATAGGATGAGATTATATGTAGGTTTAGGGCTAGGATGAAGAATAGAACTAGGGTTAGGGCTTGGGTTATTGTTCAGGCTAGGATTAAGCCTAGGTTTAGTGCTAGGATTATGGCTAGAAGTAATTTCAGGTCTAGTGTTATGGTTAAAAATAGTTTTAGGTTTAGGTTTATGGCTACGTCTAGTGTAAGGATTAGGTTTAGGGTTAGGTTCAGGGTTAGGTTCAGGTTTAGAGCCAAGGGTACTCTTAGGGTCAGGGTCATGATTAGTGTTTTGGATAGGTTAAGGTTTAATGTTAGGGCTCAAATTAGCATTAGAGTTAGGATTAGAGTAAAGATAGTGTTAGGGTTAGGTTTCAGGTTAGGTTTAGTGTAATGGATAGGGTTAGGGTTAGTGATACAGTTAGGTTTAGGCCCAGGTTTAGCATTAGGGACAGGGTTATGGTTAGGATAATGGATAGTGTTAGAGATAGGGGTACAACTAAGGTTATTTTTACGATTATTGATAGGGTTAGGCTTAGGGTTAGGGTTAGGGTTAAATATAGGGTTACAGCTAGGGTTATAGTTATGATTAGTGATAGGGATATGTTTAGGGGTAAATCTAGGGATAGTGCTCAGAATGAGGCTAGGTTTTGGGTTAAATTAAGGCTAGGTTTAGTGTAGCCGCTAATGTAAATACCTGGGTTGTGATTAGGGCTAATTTTAGAGTTAGGGTTAGGGCTAGGTCTATTGTTATGTTTAGGCATAGGGTAAGGGTGATGTTTAGAGCTAGGGTTAGTGTTAAGGTCAGAGTCAGGTTCAGGGTTAGTTTTAGGGTTTGTCTTAGAACTCGAATTATGGATAGAGTTATGGCTAGTGTAGGGTGAGGGCTTAGTTTTTATTAAGGGTTAGGGTTAGGTCTATGGCTTGGTTTTGTTTTAGGGCTAGGGTTAGAGCTAGTTTTAGGATTAGCCTTAGGGTTAGGGCTAGTGTTAGGTTTCGTTAGGCTAAGGTTTATGGTTAGATTTAGAGTTAGGGTTAGATCTAGGGTTTCTGCTAGGACTATCAATAGGGTGAGTATTAGACCTATGGTTTGGGCTAGGATTACAGTTCCAATAAAGTATAGGGTTAGAACTAGTGTTAGGACTAAGGTGATATTTAGAGTTAGTCTTTTGGCTAGGGTTAGGGTTAAGGTTAGGGATAGGGCTAAATTAGATCTAAGATTAGGGCTAGGTGTAGTGTTAGAGTTAGGCCTAGGGTTATGGTTAGGATTATAATTAAGGCTATGTTTAAGGCTAGGATAAGGGCTAGGTTTTGTGTTAGGGTTGGGGCTACTATCAAGACTAGGGCTAATATCAAGCCTAGGTTTATGCTTAGGGATATTTTTGGGGTTAGTTTTATGGCTAAGTCTAGTATAAGGGTTAGGTATAGGGTAAGAGTGAGGTTTAGAGCTAGGGGAATTATTAGGGTCAGTGTTAGTGTTATGGTTAGCCTTAGGTTTGAGTTTAGGGTTAGGGCTTGAATTATCATTAGAGTTAGGGTTAGGGTAATGATTGTATTAGGTTTAGGGTTCAGGGTAGGTATAGGATAATTGATAAGTTTGGGGATAGTGATATGTTTAGGGTTAGGCTTAGGGTTAACATTAGGGTAAGGATTATGTTTAGGTTAATGATACAGCTAGACTTAAGTTTAGGGCAAGTGTTATGGTTAGAATTAGGTCTTGATTTAGGGTTAGGGTGAGGCTCAGAACTAGGGTTAGGTTAAGGTTATGTTTAGTGTAAGGGTTAGGTTCTGAACTATAGTTAGGGCTAGGCTCAGTGTTAGGTTCAGGATTAGGTTTAGGGATAGGATTACAGTAGGTTTTGGTTTAGGGTTATGGTTAGGATTAGACCTAAGATTAATGGTAAGGTCAGTAGAAGGGTCAGGGTTAGTGTTAGTGTTTTGGATAGGTTTAGATCTAGAATGAGTGCAAGGTTAAGGGCTATTAATAAAGTTAGTGTTTTGGTTAGCTTAAGGATAAGGGATAGGTCTAGGGTTACCCTTAGGTTTAATGTTTTGCTTAAGTAAGGGATTGGTTTAGAGCTAGTTTATGGTTAGTGTTAGGTTAAACCTGGGTTTAGGACTCGGATTAGGCATAGGTTTTGTGTTAGGGTTAGGGCTAGGCGTAGGGCAATGGCTAATGTAAGAACTAGGGTTACCATTAGGGTTAGTTTTATTGTTAGGTTATGGGTTAGTTTTAGTGATAGGTTTATGTTTAAGGTTAGGGTGATATTTTTAGCTAGGGTTCATGTTAGAATAGGAATCAGGGTCAGGCTTAGTTTTAGGGTTAGAGTTAGAACTCAAATTAGGGCTTGGGTTAATGTTAGGGTTCAGTTTAAGGTGAGGGTGGTGTTTAGAGCTAGGGTGAGTGTTAGGATATGAGTCAGTATCAGGGTTGGGTTTAGGGTTTGTGTTAGGATTCAAGCTAGGGCTGGGGTTAGGTCTAGTAGTAGTGTTATAGTTTGGTTTAAGTAAAGGTTTAGAGTTAGTTTTTTTTTTTTTTTTTTTTTTAATTTAGTCCTATGGTTTGGGTTAGGGCTAGTGTTAGTGTTAGGCTTAGGGTTATTGTTACGGTTAAATTTGGAATTAGGGTTAGACCTAGGGTGAAGGCTAGAGCTAAGGATAGGGCAAGGGTTATGGCTAGGTTTAGGGTTATTGTAAGGGATATGGTTAGAACTAGGGATAGAGCTAGGGGGAGAGATAGTCTTAGGACTAGGATTAGGATTAGGGTTAGGGTTAGAGTTTAGTGTTAGCATTTAGAGTTTAGGTTTAGCGTTCAGGCAATGTTTTTGGTAATGGATGGCTTTACAGCTAGGTTTAGAAATAGGGTGATGGTTATAATTATGGTTAGGCTGTGGTTATGGTAAGGCTTTTGATTAAGCCTAGGTTTAGGACTAGGATGAGTGCTAGGGATATTTTTTTAGGGTTAGGGCTAGGATTAGTGTGAGGGCTAATTTCAGGTCCAGAATTATGGTTAAAGATAGTTTTAGGATAAGGATTATGGGTACGTCTAGTGTAAGGTTTAAGTTTAGGGTTAGCATCAGTTTTAGAGCTAGGGGTATTATTAGGGTCAAGTCCTGGGTTACGGTTGGGGATATGATAAGGTTTAAACTTAGGGCTTGAATTAGCATTAGGGTTAGGGTTATGCTTATGGTGATGGATAGAGTTAGAAATCAGTTTAGGGCTCAGGTTATGGTTATGATTAGGGCTAGGTTTTTGGGTTAAGTTAGTGCTAGGGTTAGGTTTAGGGCTAAGGTAAGTACTAGGGTTATGCTTATGGCTAATTTTAGTGTTTTAAGGCTAGGTTTATTGGTTTACTGTTAGGTTTAGGTTTATGTTTAGGGTGATGTTTAGAACTCGGGTTAGTGTTATGATCAGAGTAAGGGTCAGGGCTACTTTTAGGGTGTGGCTTACATCTCGAATTAGGGCTGGGTTTAGGGCTAGGTGTAGGGTTAGGGGTTGGTTTTGGTTAAGGGTTATGGTTAGAGCTTTGGCTTGGTTTGGTTTTAGGGCTAGGATTAGGGTTAATGAAATTTTTAGGATTAGTGTTAGGGTTAGGGCTAGTCTTAGATTTAGGCTTAGGCTTCGGTTTAGGGTTAAATTTAGAGTTAGGTTTTTATCTAAGTTTAGTGCTAGGGCTAAGGATAGGGAAAGGGTTAGGACTTGAATTTGGGATAGGGTTAGTTTTATGGGAAGGGATAGGATTAGAATGAGTGATAGGGCCAGTGTGAGACTTAGATATATTCTTAGGGCTAGGGTTAGAGTTAGGTTTAGGGATATGGCTAAATTATGGCTAGGGTTAAGGTTAGGGATAGGGTTAGAGCTAGTTTTCGAATTAGCGTCAGGGTTTGGACAATTTTTGGCTTATGCATGGAGTTAGGGTTAGATTTAAAGTTAGGTTTCAATCTAGAGTTAAAGCTAGGGCTAAGGATAGGGCAGTTGTGATGAAAAGGGTGAGGTTTAAAGTTAGGCTTACAATTAGGTTAAGGGATGTGCTTTTGGCTAGGTTTAGGGCTATGGCAAGGGTTAGTATTAGGGTTAGGGCTAGAATTAGGGTTAGGGTTATGATTAAGGCTAGGTTTATGGCTAGGATGAGGTTTAGGGTTTGTGTTATTGTTAGATATTATATTATGGCTAGGGCTACTGTCAGGTCTAGGGTTATAGTTAGGGCTAGATTTAGTGTTAGGTTTATGGCTTCATCCAGTGTAAGGATTAGGTTTAGGTTAAGATTCAGGTTTATATCTAGGGTTATATTTAGGGTCAGGGTCAGGTTTAGGTTTTGGGTTAAGTTAGGGTTTTGGTTTAGTGTAATGACAGCATTAGTTTTAGGATTTATATTTGGTTTAGTGTAATGGATAGGGTTAGGGTTAGACCTAGGGTTAGCTTAAGAGTTAGGGTTATTGTTAGTGTAATGGATAAGTTTAGACCTAAGGTAAGGGCTAAGGTTATGTATAGGATTAGGGCTAGTTTTGGGTTTGGCTTAGGTTTAAGTTTAGGGTTAGGGCTAGGTTTATGTCTAAGTGTAGTGTTAGTTTTTGGTTTAAGTTAAGGTTTAGGGTTAAGAGTATTTATCCGTTTTGGTTTACTGCTAGGATTGGGTTAGGGCTAGTTTTACTATTATCATTAGTGTTAGGGCTAGTGTTATAGGCTTAGGCTTAGTTTTAAGGTTAGATTTAGAGTTATGATTAGGGATGGGACTAACTTTCGGGAAACTGTTAGGGCTAGTGTTAGTTTTATGGTAGCAGATAGGGATAAAACTAGTGCTAGGGTAGGGCAAGAATTACAATTGGTCTTAGGGCTAGGGTTAGGATAGGGTTAGAGATAGAGCTAAATTAGGGCTAGGATTAGGGCTAGGTTTTGTGTTTAGCTTAAGCCTATGATTAGGGTTAGGGTTAGGTTTAAATTTAGGGTAAGAGATGACATTATAGGTAGATTTAGAGGTAGGGTGAGGGTTAGAATTACGGCTAGGTACAGGGCTAGAGATAGGGTTATGATTAAGGCTAGGTTTAGGACAAGAATGAGGGCTAGGTGTGTTTATAGGGTTAGGTCTAGGATTAGTGCTATGGCTAATTTCAGGTCCAGAATTATGGTTAAAGATAATTTTAGGTTTAGGTTTATGACTAAGTCTAGGCTAAGGTTAAGGTGTTGGGTTATGGCCAAGTTTAGAGCTAGGGGTATTATTAGGGTCAAGGTCTGAGTTAAGGTTTGAGGTAGGTTAAGGTTTCAATTTGGGGCTTGAATTAGTTTTAGGATTAGCGTTATTGTAATGATAGGGTTAGGTATAGGATTCTGTTTAGGTTTAGGCTAATGGAACAATAACAAATCAGGATAGGGTTAGATTTGTGCTTAGGGTTATCATTAAGGTTTGGGTTATCGTTATGTTAATGGATAGAGTTAGAGATCAGTTTAAGGCTAAAGTTATGGTTACAATTAGGACTAGTGTTAGGGTTAGTTTAGGTTTAAAGCTAGGATTAGGTCTCTGATTATGGCTAGGTTTGGGGTTATGTTGGAGCTAGGGTTAGGGTTAGAGCTAATGTAAGTACTAGGTTTAAGTTTAGGGCTAGTTTTAGGGTTTGAGTGCTAGGTTTAGTGTTAGGGTTAGGTTTAGAGATATGGTGATGTTTAGAGGTAGAAGTGTTAGGATCAGTTTCAGGTTCAGGGTTAGTTTTAGGGTTTGGCTTCCAACTCAAATAAGTCTAGGTTTACACCTAGGTGTAAGGTTAGGGTTTGGTTTAGGTTAATGTTTAGGGTTAGAACTATTGCTCAGTTTTGTTTTAGGGCTAGGGCTAGCGTTAGGGCTCATTTTAGGGTTAGTGTTATGGTTTGGTCTAGTGTTAGGTTTAGACTTAGGCTTTGGGTTAAGGCTTGTTTTAGAGTTACTTTTTGCATAATATTAGTGCTAGGGATAAGTATTGAGAAAGGATTAGCACTAGGGTTAGGGCTAGGGTTAGGTTTATGGTAAGGGATAGGGTTAGAATGAGTGATAGTGCTAGTATCAGAGAGTTAGTCTTAGGGCTAAGGTTAGGGTTAGGTTTACGAATAGGGTTAAATTACGACTAGGGTTATGTTAGGGCTAGGGTTAAGGCTAGTTTTAAGGTTAGGCTTATGCATCGAGTTAGGGTTAGATTTAGAGTTAGATTTTGATCTAGGGTTATTGCTAGGCCTAAGGATAAGGCAAGGGTTGCCACTAGGGTTAGGGTTAGAGTTAGGGTTTAATTTAGGCTAAGGGATGTGGTTATAGCTAGACTTAGGGCAAGGGCAAGGGTTAGTATTAGGGTTAAAAATAGGGTTAGAGTTATGATTAAGGCTATGTTTAGGGCTAAGATGAAGACTAGGATTTGTTTTAGGGTTAAGGATAGTCTATTAGGGCTACGGCTAATGTTAGGTCTTGGGTTATAGTTAGGGATAAATTTAGTGTTAGGTTTATGGCTTGGTCCAGTGTAAGGGTTAGGTTTTGGTTAGGGTCAGATTTAGATCTAGGGTTATTTTTAGAATCAGGGTCAGGATTAGTGTTTGGGTTAAGTTAGTGATTAGGTGCAGGGCTCAAATTAGTGTTAGATTTAGGGTTAGTGTAATGTATATGGTTAGGTTTAGGCCTAGTGTTATCAGAAGGGTTAGGGTTATTGTTAGGGTAATGTATAGGGTTAGCCCTAAGGTTAGGGCTAGGGTTATGTATAAGATTAGGGCTAATGTTTGGGTTAGGGTTAGGTTTAAGTTTAGGGTTAAAATTAGATTTAGGACTAAGATTAAGGCTAGTTTTGGGTTAGGTTATGGTTAGGGTTAAGGCTACCACTAATGTATGAATTAGGTTTATGATACAGCTAGTTATAGGTTTAGAGTTAGATCTAGGTCTAGTGTTAAGGTTAGGTTTATGGTGATGATGATGTTTAGAGCCAGGGTTAGTGTTCGGGTCAGTGTCAGGGTCAGGGTTAGTTTTGGGGTTAGGGTTAGACTATAATTAGTGATAGGATTAGGGCTAGGTGTAGGGTTATGATTTGTTTTTGGTTAAGGGTTAAGGTTAGGGCTATGACTTGGTTTTGTTTTATGGCTAGGGTTAGGGTTAGTGCTAGTTTTATGATTAGTCTTAGGGTTAGGGCTATTATAAGTGTGAGATTTAGGCTTATGTTAAGGATTAGGAATAAGAGTAGAGTTATGGATAGGTTTAGACTTAGGGTTAGGCTTAAGTTTAGAGTTAGGTTTAGATCTAGGTTTTGTGATAGTGCTAAGTATAGGTCTAGGGTAGGGCTACGTTTAGGGCTAGGTATATGGTGATGGTAAGGGATAAGGTTACAACTAGGTATAGGGTTAGTGTGAGAGTTAGAGTTAGTCTTAGGACTAGGGTTAGGGTTAGGGATAGGGCTAATTAGGGCTTGGTTTAGGGCTAGGGTTAGTGTTAGGCCTAGTGTTACGGCTAGGTTTAGTGTTAGGTTTAGCGTTAGGTTAGGTTTAGGGTAAAGGATGGCAATATAGCTAGTGCCAGGACTAGGATGAAAATTAGGGTTAAGGTTAGGGTTAAGGTTAGGGTTACGGTTATGATTAAGGTGAGGTTCCTTGCTAGGATATGCCGTAAGGTTTGTATTAGGTTTAGGGCTAGATTAGAGCTAGAGCTAATGTCATGTCTAGGGTACTGTTAGAGACAGTTTTAGGGTCAGGTTTAGGGCTAGGTTTATTGTAAAATTTAGGTTTCTTTTTAGGGTCAGGTTTAGAACTATCGGTATTATTAGAGTCAGGGTTAAGTTTAGAGTTGGGCGTAGGTTAAGGTTTAGGTTTAGGGGTCAAATTAGTCTTATATTTAGGGAATCAGTAAGGACACAGTTAGATTTAGGGTTCAGGTTATGTTTAGGTTATAGATAGTATTAAGGCTAGTGCTAGGATTAGGTTTCCCCCTAGGGTTAGCATAAGGATTATAGTTATCTTAGGGTAATGAATAGGGTTAAAGTTAGGGTTAGGGCTAGGGTTATGGTTAGGATTAGGTCTAGGTTTAGGCTTAGGTTTCTAGTTAGGTCTATGGTTATTGTTAAGAATAGCTTTAGGTTTAATGCTAAGGTAGGGCTTGGATTAGGGCAAGGTTTTGTGATAGGTTAGAGCTACTGCTAATGTAAGAACTAGTGTAATGATTAAGACTAGTTTTATGGTTAATGTTAGGGCTAGATGTAGTTTCAGGGTTAGTTTTAGGGTTAGGGTGAAGTTTCAAGCTAGGGTTAGTGTTAGTGTAAAGGACAGTGTTCAGGTATGGTAATGGTTAGGGTTAACGGCGGATTAGGACTCAGGTGAGATCTAGAGGTAGGGTTAGAGTTTGGGTTAGGTTAAGGGTTATTGTTAAGGCTAGGTCTAGTTTGTCTTTAGGTCTAGAGCTATAGTTATGGCTAGATTTCGGATTAGGTTAGGGCTAGGGCTAGTGTTAGGGTTAGGTTTAGGTGTTAGGTTACCAGTAGGGCTTGTGTTAACGTTCAGTTCAGGGTTAGGTTTAGATTTAGAGCTAAGATTAGTGTTAGAGTCAGAATAATGGTCAGGGATAGGGTTAGGGTTCAGTTTATGGTTATATATAGAATGAAGGCTAGGGTTAGAACTAGTTATAGAGTTAGGTTTTGGTTAGGCTAAAGATTAGTGCTAAGAATATGGTTAGCATTAGAGTGAGGGTTTGGCTTAGGGTAAGCGATAGGATTAGACCTAAGGTTAGGACTAGGGTTAGAGTTAGGTTTATGGTTAAAGCTCGTGTTAAGGCTTGGATTAGGACTAATTTTGTATTAGGTTTAGGGCTAGTGTTATGGTTATGGCTATTGTAAGAAATAGGGTTACGATTAAGGTTAGTTTCATGGTTAAGTTTAGGGCTAGGCCTATTGTTAGGGTTAGGTTTAAGGTTAGGGTGATGTTTAGAGGTAGGTTTAAGGTTTGGATTTGATTCAGGGTCATGGTTAGTTTTAGGGTTATGTTTAGGTTTCAAATTAGGGCTAGGGTTAGAGCTGGTGTAGGGTTAGGGTTTGGCCTAGTGTAAGGGTTAGTGTTAGGTGTATGGCTCAGTTTTGTTTTAGGGCTAGGGCTAGGGTTAGGGCTACCTTTAGGAATAGCATTAGGGTTAGAGCTAATTTTAGTGTTAGGCTGAGGATTCAGTTTAGGGTTAGTTTTAGAGATAGGTTAGTGCTAGGGCTAAGGATTATGACTAGGATTAGGGCTTGGGTTAGGGTTATGGTAAAGGATAGAGTTAGTTTTAAAGATAGGTTTTGATCTATAATTCTGTGCTAGGGCAAGGGTTATGACTAGAGTTAGGGCTTGCGTTAGTGTTACGGTAAGGTGTAGGTTTAGAATAGGGCTAGGTCTTGCGTGAGAATTATAGTTAATCTTAATTCTAGTGTAAGAGTTAGGGTTAGGGATAGGTCTATATTGGGGCTAGGATTAGAGCTAGGTTTAATATTAGGTTTAGGGCTAGAGTTAGGGTTATGATTAGGGCTAGGGCTAGGGTTAGGGTTAGTGTAAGGTTAGGGTTTAAGCTACGGTTAGGGCTAGGGGGAGTGTTACGTTAAGTGTTAGGTCTAGATTAGGGTTATGGTTATGACTATGGTTTGGGTTGGCGTTAGGGCTAGGGTTTTCTTTAGGGTTAGGTCTAGTTTTAGAGTAATGTATTGGATTAGATGTAAGATTAGTTTTAGGATTAAGTTTAGATTATGGTTAAATTTAGGTTCATGGGTAGGTTTAGTTTTTATTTTTGGTATGGTTTAGGGTTAAGTTTATGGCAAGGGTTAGGTTAGGGTTAAGGCGAGCGTTAGGTTTAAGATTAGGGTTATGGATAGGGTTAGGTTTAGGGCTAGTGTTATTATTAGGGTTAGGATAAGGGTTAGGGTAATGTTAGGTTTAGAGCTAGGGTTAGTACTAGGGTTAAGTTCAGGATTAGGGCTAGGGTTAGGTTTATGTTTATGAATAGGCCTACGATTTTTTTCAGGCTAAGGGTTAGACTTTGAGCTACGATTATGTCTAAGGCGAGGGTTTGGGTTAGGGCTACATTTAGGATTATGGTTATTTTTAGGGTAGGTTTAGGTCTCAGAATAGTGCTAGGTTTTGTGTTAGGTTTAGGCCCAGGGTTAAAGCTATGTGTAATGTAAGTTCTAGGGTTCTGATTAGAGCTAATTTTAGGGTTAGGGTTATGGTTATGTCTAGTGTTAGTTTTAGGTTTTCGGTTATGTTCAGGTTTAGAGCTAGGTTTAGTGTTAGTGATAAGGTCAGTGTTCAGGTTATAGTTAGGTTTAGGGTGAAATCCAGAATTAGGGCTAGGTTTAGGTCTAGGGATAGGGTTAGTGTTCGCTTTAGGTTAAGGATTACGTTAGGGCTAGGGCTCAGGGAGTTTTTAGGTCTAGGTCTAGAATTATGGCTATCTTGAGGATTAGGCTTAGGTCTAGGGCTACTGTTAGGCTTAGGTTTAGGTATAAATTTACTGGTAGAGCTAGTTTTAGTGTCTGGTTTAAAGTTAGGATCAGATTTAGACTGAGGTTTTGTGTTAGGGTCATGATTTGAGTTAGGTTTAGAGCTAGAATGAGGGCAAGGGTTAGGATTAGTGATAGGGTTAGGGTTTGGATTAGGATATGGATTACGATTAAGACTAAGTTTATTATTATGGGTATGGTTTGGCTTAGGGTAAGTAATATAGTTAGAGGTAAGGTTAGGGCTAGGATTAAAGTTAGGTTTACATCTAGGTTTAAGACTCAGACTAGGGCTACTGTTTCTGTTAGGATTAGGGAGTATCAAAGAAATCTGACCAAATAATTTGGGGAGGTAGATCAGTTCATGTATATTTCCCTGTTATCTCCAACAGTACTTTTGGATAAAGATGTTTTTGCATGCTTCAGCTTTGGTAAACTTTCACACAGAAGAAACCAGAGTGCCCACATAGAACTGATTGAGTGTGTGCAGTTTTAAGCAGTGAGCACCAACCCTGTTTGATTTCAAGTTCCATTTCCATTTACCCGTATAGGTCAAAATGAAGGAAATCTTAAAATACAAACTCTTCCTGAGAGCAAACCATTGAAGGGATAGGGCCCAGACCTGGGGAAAATAGTGAGGTTATGTAAAAATCAAATTATGCCAAATATCAAATGAATTTGAACAAAAATCACTCTAACACTGTATCTGACCCAACCCTAAACTAATTCTAACTTGTTTAGAGTATCTATGATCATAGAAGTCCCAAACTTGGGGAGCCTAAAGGGACAACTTAACAGATGAATCTTGTGCAGTATCAAAGAAATTTGATGAAAATTGGGGGAGGTGTTTTAGTACATTCATATTTTCCTGTTGTTTTTTTTTCTTAAAGTGCTCATGGATCAATTGTTTTTCATGCTTCAGCTTAAGGTAATTTCACAAAGAAAAACCAAAGACTGCCCACACAGGGATGATTGAGTGTGTGAAGTTTCATGCAGCTAGCAGCAACAATGTTTTATTTCCAGCTCCATTGCATTCACACCTATAGTCCCTAATTAAGTGAAACCTAAAAATTCAAACTGTTCCTGTCATTGAACCACTGAAACTTGAAGGCCCAAACTTTGGGAGCCTACTAAGGCTAGGTCAAGGATGAATCCTCTATAGTATCAAATTAATCCAGCCAAAAATATTTGAACCTCTTTCATTACATGGGTATTCTGCTTGCTCCTAATGCACCCAGAGATAAAGCTGTTACTTTCTACTTCATCTTATGACTACTTCCATGGCAAACACCAGATTATGCTCACTGAAAATTGATGGAGTGTGTGATTATTCAAGCAGCTAGCCCAAACCCTGTTTGATTTCCAGCTTTACTTCATTCACCCCTGCATGGAAATAAAGAAGAGAAACATGAAAATTGAAACTGTTCCTGAAAGCAAACCCTTTATGTATGAGGCCCAAACATTTGGAGTATAGTCAAAATAAAAAAAAAAAAAAAGATGAATCCTGCACAGTATTATAGATATTTGAAAAAAATAAAAGTAACTCTTATCTTAACAATAGGTCTAATCCTGATCCTAACACTAACCCTAACACTATCTTTAACCTGTTTATAGTCCCTTTAATCCCAGAAGTCCAACACTTGGGGAGCCAAGTTGGGTAAGTGAACAGATGAATCTCAGAATATCAAAGAAGTGTGACCAAATAATTGGGGAGGTAGTTCACTACATGCATATTTCCCCGATTTCTCCTAAAGTGCTCTCACATAAAGTTGCTTTGCATGCTTCAGCTTAGGGCTACTTTTACAAGGAATAATCCAGAGAATGCCCATAGAAAACTGATTGAGTGTGTGAGGTTTTAAGTAGTTACCACCAACCCTGTAGGATTTCCAGCTCCATTTCCAATTACATGCATAGGTCAAAATGAAATGAAATCTTAAAATACAAACTGTTCAGGAGAGCAAAACCTTGATGTAAGAGGTCCAAATCAAAAGAAAATAGAAGGATAGTTCAAAGATGAATCTTGCCCAGTATCAAAGAAATTTGAACAAAACTAAATCTAACAAAATATTAGCTGTAAATCTAGCCCTAAACTAATAAAAAATAGAACCAAACCTGTTTAGAAAACCATTGATCAGAGTATTTTCCAAATAAAGGAGCCCAGTGGGGCAAGCTAAGAGATGAATCCTTTGAAGTATCAAAGAAATCTGACCAAATAATTGGGGGAGGTATTTCAGTACGTGCATATTTCCCTGTTTTCTCCTAATGTGCTCTTGGATAAATTATTTTTTTCATGCTTTAGTTTAAGATAAACCTAACCGCAACCCTATCCCTAACCCTAACTCTGACACTAACCCTAATCCTAACCCTTACTTTAATTCTAACACTAACCCTAACCCTAAGCCTATCCCTAAACCTAACCCTAAATCTCACCCTAACCCTAACCCTACCCCTAACACTAATACAAACCCTAAACCAAACTCTAATCCTAAATGAAACACTAATCCTTAACCGAACCCTAACTCTTACCGTAAAACTAAACAAATGCTAACCGAAAATTTACATGTAACCCTAACAATAAACCTAGCCCTAACCCTAACAAGAACCCTGACCTGAACCCTAACTCTAACCCTAACTAAAACCCACACCCTAACCCTAATCCAAACACAAACCCTAACACTAAACTTAACACAATCCCTAACCCAAACCACAACCCTAACCCTAACTCTTACCTAACCCTAAACCTAACCCATACCCTAACACTAACCCTAAACTTAACACTAAACCTAACACTAACCCTAACCCTAACATGAACCCTAACACTAACCGTAACATTATCCCTAACCCTAACTCTGATCATAAACGTAACATTAACCCTATATCTAAGATAACCAAAACACTAACCCTAACCCTAAACCTAACACTAACCTTAATCCTAAACATAACCCTAACACTGACGCTAACTCTAATCGTGACTCTACAACGAACCTTAACCCTAATATGAACCTAACCCTAACACTAACCCTAACTCTAACCCTAACTCTATCACTAACACTATTCCTACCCTTAGCACTAAAACTAAACCTAACCGTAACCCTAACACTAACCCTAACCAACCCTAAACCTAATGTTAACCCTAACAGTAACCCTAATCTAACCCTATCCATATCACTAAACCTAATCCTAACACTAAAACTAACACTAATCCTAAGCACAACCTAAAACCTTATCCTAATCCTAACCGTAACCATAAACCTAACCCTAACACAAACCCTAAAACTAACCCTAGCACTAACCATATGCCTAACCCTAATATTAACACTTAAGCAATCTCCAACCCTAACCCTAACCTTAACTGTAAGCCTGGCCCTAACACTAACCCTAAACCTAACTCTAACTTTAAGTCTAACAGTAACCCTAACCCTAACAGTAACCCTAACCCTAACCCTAAAACTAACACTAACTCTAACACTAACCCTAAACCTAACCCTAACCCTAACACTAACTATAACCATAACCCTTAAAAAAACCCTAAACCTAACTGTAACCCTAAGCGAAACACTAATCCTAACCCTAAACCTAACCCTAGCTGTAACACTAACTGTAACCCTAAGCAAAAATTTACACCTAACCCTAATATTATACCTAGCCTAACCCTAACATGAACCCTAACCATAAACCTAATAGTAACCCTAACACAAATGAACACCCTAACCCTAAACCTAACACAAACACTAATCCTATTTCTAACCCTAACACAAACCCTAAACCAAATCACAACCCTAACCCGAACCTTACCCTAAACCTAACCCTTACCTAACTCTAACCCTAAGTATAAAACTAACCCTAACACTAAACCTAACCCTAACCTTAACACTAATCCTAAACCTAACCGTAACCCTAACCCTAACCATAACACTAACATTAACCCTAACCCTAAACATCTCTAAAACTTGATTATCACATTCACTGGCTGGGTAATTGGTCAGTACAAAAGGGGTATTCATTTGAACTGATTGGTTTAAGCCAAGAGGGGTGTACGTGCTGAACTACAAGATTTTCCCAACTTGTTATTAACCAACATAATGTCCTGGAAGGGTTATCTGACATCCCAAGTATTTCCCTGTCTCATGCTTATTGGTGGCTACTAGGGGGCTGCTATGGATCCCCACCTGGCCTGACTGAGTCAGGGACACCTGGTGCAGCAGATCTCTCCTGTTATTTGTAGATAGACAACTTAGCAGGGTAGGAATGGGCCAAGGAGTGCTTTGTGGGTTTTTCCAAGGACAAAGGCCATGTCCCTTCCTTGGACATGCTTTGTGCTGAGATAGAGGCTGGTTTTTCAAACCATGGCCCTATCCCTAACCCTACCCTAACCTAAAACCTAGACCTGACATTAGCCCTTTCCCTATCTTTAATCCTAGTTCTAAGCCTAGACTTAATCCTAACCCTAATTTTAACCCTAGCCCTTACCCTAAATTTATCAGTTATCCTAGCACCAAACATAGCTGTAACATCATACCTTACACTAACCCTAATGCTAACCCTAACCCTAGCCCTAAACCTAGGCCTAAATCTCACTAACCCTACCCCAAACCATATCTCTATTACTAGTCCTAATCCTAGCCCTCATTCTAGCTCTAACCCTAACTCTAACCATGTCCCTTATTCTGAACATAACACTAACCCTAGGTCTAAACCTGACACTAACCCTAAAGCAAACACTACCCCTACCTCTACTGGTAGACCTATACATAAATCTAACAGTAACACTAGCACTAGACCAAACCTAACCTTAAATAGAGTCATAAATCTAGACTTAGCCCTAAATAAATACCTATCACTAGCCCTAACAATAAACGTTAACCTAACGTAAAGACTAACTCTATCCCTAGACCAAACGCTAGCCATAAATCTGGCCCTCACCCTAAGCCTATACCTAACCTGACAATGACAGTTACTCCAAATCAAACCCAGATCTAAATCTTATCCTAACCCCAAACCTAACAAGGACACTGGACTTATCCATAACCCTAACCCTAAAACTATGCATAACCATATCCTTAGGTCTTACATTACCCATAGCCCTAATGATAGCCATAAACCTCACAAAAAACATTGCCCTTATCCTAGCCATAAACCTAACGTAAAGACTAACTCCATTGTAACCCTAACCATGAGCCTAGACCTAACCCTAAACCTAACCCTCGCCCTAACCCTAATTCTAACTCCAACTCTATCTTTTTTTTTAGATGTTTAATAAGTTGAATCCTTCAGAAATGCAACTATGTAGCAAACCCTAGCTTCAGTTCAGTACCCATACACACATCCTTAGATAGCTTCCACAGCTCACACTTAAAATGTCATTTTTTAAAATTTTTTTAATTTTTTATTTTTTTAAATTTTTTATTGTTGGTTGTTCAAAACGTTACAAATTTCTTGACATATCATATTCCACACTTTGATTCAAGTGGGTTATGAACTCAGACCTTCACCCCATACACAGATTGCAGAATCACATCAGTTACACATCCATTGATTTACATATTGCCATACTAGTGTCTGTTGTGCTCCGCTGCCTTTCCCATCCTCCACCCTCCCCCCTCCCCACCTCTCCCCTCCCCTCCCCTCCTCTCTCTCTACCCCCTCCACTGTATAACCCTGAGGGTCTCCTTCCATTTCCATGCAATTTCCCTTCTCTCTCCCTTTCCCTCCCACCTCTCATCCCTGTTAAATGTTAATCTTCTTCTCCTGCTCTTTGTCCCTACTCTGATCTTAGTTACTCTCCTTATATCAAAGAAGACATTTGGCATTTGTTTTTTAGGGATTGGCTAGCTTCACTTAGCATAATCTGCTCTAATGCCATCCATTTCCCTGCAAATTCTATGATTTTGTCATTTTTTAATGCAGAGTAATACTCCATTGTGTATAAATGCCACATTTTTTTTATCCATTCGTCTATTGAAGGGCATCTAGGTTGGTTCCACAGTCTTGCTATTGTGAATTGTGCTGCTATGAACATCGATGTAGCAGTGTACCTATAGTATGCTCTTTTTAGGTCTTTAGGGAATAGACCAAGAAGGGGAATAGCTGGGTCAAATGGTGGCTCCATTCCCAGCTTTCCAAGAAATCTCCATACTGCTTTCCAAATTGGCTGCACCAATCTGCAGTCCCACCAGCAATGTACAAGTGTACCCTTTTCCCCACATCCTCGCCAGCACTTGTTGTTGTTTGACTTCATAATGGCTGCCAATCTTACTGGAGTGAGATGGTATCTTAGGGTGGTTTTAATTTGCATTTCTCTGACAGCAAGAGATGGTGAGCATTTTTTCATGTACTTGTTGATTGATTGTATGTCCTCCTCTGAGAAGTGTCTGTTCAGGTCCTTGGCCCATTTGTTGATTGGGTTGTTTGTTCTCTTATTGTCTAATTTTTTGAGTTCTTTGTATACTCTGGATATTAGGGCTCTATCTGAAGTGTGAGGAGTAAAGATTTGTTCCCGGGGTGTAGGCTCCCTATTTAACTCTCTTATTGTTTCTTTTGCTGAGAAAAAAACTTTTTAGTTTGAGTAAGTCCCATTTGTTGATTCTAGTTATTAACTTTTGTGCTATGGGTGTCCTATTGAGGAATTTGGAGCCCGACCCCACCGAATGTAGATCATAGCCAACTTTTTCTTCTATCAGACGGCGTGTCTCTGATTTGATATCAAGCTCCTTGATCCATTTTGAATTCACTTTTGTGCATGGCGAGAGAAAGGGATTCAGTTTCATTTTGTTGCATATGGATTTCCAGTTTTCCCAGCACCATTTGTTGAAGATGCTATCCTTCCTCCATTGCATGCTTTTAGCCCCTTTATCAAATATAAGATAGTTGTAGTTTTGTGGATTGGTTTCTGTGTCCTCTATTCTGTACCATTGGTCCACCCGCCTGTTTTGGTACCAGTACCATGCTGTTTTTGTTACTATTGCTCTGTAGTATAGTTTGAAGTCTGGTATCCCTATACCACCTGATTCACACTTCCTGCTTAGCACTGTTTTTGCTATTCTGGGTCTTTTATTTTTCCGTATGAATTTCATGATTGCTTTCTCTATTTCTACAAGAAATGCCATTGGGATTTTGATTGGCATTGCATTAAACCTATAGAGAACTTTTGGTAATATCGCCATTTTGATGATGTTAGTTCTGCCTATCCTTGAACAGGGTATATTTTTCCATCTTCTAAGATCTTCTTCTATTTCTCTCTTTAGGGTTCTGTAGTTTTCATTGTATAAGTCTTTTACCTCTTTTGTTAGGTTGATTCCCAAGTATTTTATTTTTTTTGAAGATATTGTGAATGGAGTGGTTGTCCTCAATTCCATTTCAGAGGATTTGTCGCTGATATACAGGAATGCTTTGATTTATGCGTGTTGATTTTATATCCTGCCACTTTGCTGAATTCATTTATTAGCTCTAATAGTTTCTTTGTAGAGCCTTTTGGGTCTGCTAGGTATAGAATCATATCATCTGCAAATAGTGATAATTTAAGTTCTTCTTTTCCTATTTTTATGCTTTTAATTTCTCTCGTCTGTCTAATTGCTCTGGCCAGTGTTTCGAGAAATATGTTGAACAGCAGTGGAGAGAGAGGGCATCCCTGTCTTGTTCCAGATGTTAGAGGGAATGCCTTCAGTTTTTCTCCATTCAGAATGATGCTAGCCTGAGGCTTAGCATAGATTGCTTTTACAATATTGAGGTATGTTCCTGTTATCCCTAGTTTTTCTAGAGTTTTGAACATAAAGGGATGCTGTACTTTGTCGAATGCTTTTTCCGCATCTATCGAGATGATCATATGGTTCTTATTTTTAAGTCTATTGATGTGGTGAATAACATTTATTGATTTCTGTATATTGAACCAGCCTTGCATCCCAGGGATGAATCCTACTTGATCCTGGTGCACAATTTTTTTGATATGTTTTTGTATCCGATTCGCCAGAATTTTACTGAGGATTTTTGCATCTAGGTTCATTAGAGATATTGGTCTGTAGTTTTCTTTCTTTGAAGAGTCTTTGTCTGGTTTAGGTATCAGGGTGATGTTGGCCTCGTAGAATGAATTTGGAAGTTCTCCCTCTTTTTCTATTTCCCGAAGTAGCTTGAAAAGTATTGGTAATAGTTCCTCTTTAAAGGTTTTGTAAAACTCTGCTGTATACCCATCCGGTCCTGGGCTTTTCTTAGTTCGTAGTCTTTTGATGGTTTCTTCTATTTCCTCAATTGATATTGGTCTGTTTAGGTTGTCTATATCCTCCTGACTCAATCTGGGCAGATCATATGACTTAAGAAATTTATCTATGCCTTCACTATCTTCTAATTTATTGGAGTATAAGGATTCAAAATAATTTTTGATTATCTTCTGTATTTCTGAAGTGTCTGTTGTGATATTGCCTCTTTCATCCCGTATGTTAGTAATTTGAGTTCTCTCTCTTCTTCTCTTCGCTAGCATGGCTAAGGGTCTGTCGATTTTGTTTATTTTTTCAAAGAACCAAGTTTTAGTTTTGTCAATTTTTTCAATTGTTTCTTTTGTTTCGATTTCATTAATTTCAGCTCTGATTTTAATTATTTCTTGCCTTCTACTTCTTTTGCTGTTGTTTTGCTCTTCTTTTTCTAGGATTTTGAGATGAAGTATGAGATCATTTATTTGTTGTTTTTTTCTTTTTTTAAGGAATGAACTCCAAGCAATGAATTTTCCTCTTAGAACTGCTTTCAGTGTGTCCCATAGATTCCGATATGTTGTGTCTGTGTTTTCATTAATCTCTAAGAATTTTTTAATTTCCTCCTTGATGTCTTCTATAACCCATTGATCATTCAGTAACCTATTGTTCATTCTCCAAGTGATGTATGCTTTTTCCTTCCTTCTTTTATCGTTGATTTTCAGTTTCATTCCATTATGATCAGATAAGATGCATGGTAGTATCTCTACTCCTTTATATTTTCTAAGAGTTGCCCTGTGACATAATATATGATCTATTTTTGAGAAGGATCCATGTGCTGCTGAGATAAAAGTGTAACTGCTTGATGTTGGGTGGTATACTCTATATATGTCAATTAAGTCTAGGTTATTAATTGTGTTATTGAGTTCTATAGTTTCCTTATTCAACTTTTGTTTGGAAGATCTGTCCAGTGGCGAGAGAGGTGTGTTGAAGTCTCCCATGATTATGGTATGGTGGTCTATTAGACTCTTGAACTTGAGAAGAGTTTGTTTGACGAACATAGCTGCACCATTGTTTGGGGCATAAATATTTATGATTGTTATGTCTTGTTGGTGTATGGTTCCCTTAAGCAGTATGTAGTGTCCCTCTTTATCCCTTTTGATTAACTTGGGCTTGAAATCTATTTTATTTGATATGAGGATGGACACTCCTGCTTGTTTCTGAAGTCCATATGAGTGATATGATTTTTCCCAACCTTTCACCTTCAGCCTATGTATGTTTTTTCCTATCAAATGCGTCTCCTGTAGGCAGCATATTGTTGGGTCTTGTTTTGTGATCCATTCTACTAGCCCGTGTCTCTTAATTGGTGAGTTTAAGCCATTAACATTTACGGTTATTATTGAGATATGGGTTGTTCTTCCAGCCATATTTGTTTATTTCTGTTACTAAACATGGTTTGTTTTCCTCTTTGATTTTTCCCCCCCTTTACTGTCCTACCTCCCACTGTTGGTTTTCATTGTTATTTTCCATTTCCTCCTCCTGTAATGTTTTGGCGAGGATATTTTGAAGAGATGGTTTTCTAGCTGCGAATTCTTTAAACTTTTGTTTATTGTGGAAGGTTTTAATTTCATCTTCCATCCTGAAGCTTATTCGCTGGATACACAATTCTTGGTTGGAACCCATTTTCTTTCAGTGTTTGAAATATGTTATTCCAGGATCTTCTAGCTTTCAGAGTCTGTGTTGAAAGATCAGCTGTTATCCTGATTGGCTTACCCCTAAATGTAATCTGCTTCCTTTCTCTTGTAGCTTTTAAAATTCTCTCCTTATTCTGTATGTTGGGCATCTTCATTATATTGTGTCTAGCTGTGGATCTCTTATGATTTTGCACATTTGGCGTCCTGTAGGCTTCTAGGATTTGGGATTCTGTCTCATTCTTCAAGTCTGGGAAGTTTTCTCGTATTATTTCATTGAATGGACTGCTCATTCCTTTGGTTTGGAGCTCTGTACCTTCCTGTATCCCAATGACTCTTAAGTTTGGTCTCTTATGTTATCCCATATTTCTTGGATGTTCTGCTCATGGTTTCCTAACAGTCTTGCTGAGCTGTCTATGTTCTTTTCCAGTTGAAATACTTTGTCTTCATTGTCTGATGTTCTATCTTCTAAGTGTTCTACTCTGCTGGTAGTATTCTCCATTGAGTTTTTTAAGTTGGTTTATTGCTTCCTGCATTTCTAGGATTTCTGTTTGTTTGTTTTTATAACCTCTATCTCCCTGTATAGTTGATCCTTTGCTTCCTGGATTTGTTTGCATAATTCATTGTCAAAATGATCTTTCATTGTCTGATTTTGCTGTCTAATGTCTTCCTTGATACTCCAGATCATCTGAAGCATGTATATCCTGAATTTTTTATCTGACATTCCATCTGCTGCAGCTGTTACCTCTTCTAAATTTGCGTTGACCTGCATTACTTGTGGTCCTTTCTTTCCTCGTCTTTTCATACTGCTTGCGTATCTTTCCTGCAGGCGGGGGGAGGCAGCTCTGCTCTCTCCTTATTCCAATTGGGGTGTCGTGGCTACCACGCCGGCAGGTCACTGGGCCTGTTCTGGGTGCTGGCGGCATCTCTGTTCTGCCCCTATTCCAATTGGGGTGACGAGTGTACCACGCCGGCAGGCCACCAGGCCTGATCTGCCGGTCAGTTGCAGGTTTGCCTACCCTGCAGGCGCGGGCGGCGGCTCTACTCTGCCCCCTACTCCAAATGGGGTGACGTGTCTGTCGTACCGGCAGGCCACTGGGCCTGTCCCGCTGTTCGGTCGCAGACCTGCCCACCTTTTGAGCACGGGTGGTGGCTCTGCTCTGCCCCTACTCCAATTGGGGTGTCGTGACTCTAACCCTAGGCCTAAACCTAACCCTATCACTAATTCTAACCTTAACCCTAGCTGTAACCTTACTTCTAACCCTATCCATTACCCTAAAGATAAGCCTAACTCAAATGCTAATCCTAGGCCTAATGCTAACACTATTGCTAACACTAACCCTATTCCTTACTCTAAACCTAACCAGAACCCTTAACCTAACCCTATCAATTACCCTAACCCACGCCCTAACCCTATCCCTAAAGCTAATTCAAGCCTTAACCCTAAATCTTAACCTAAGCCAAACCCTACTCAAACCCTGACCCTAATATTACACCTAGCTTTAAATCTGACCCTTAACCTAAACTTAACACTTACACTAGACCTAGCCATAACCTAACCCTAAAATTAACCATAACCATAAATTCAGACCTGACATTAGCACCAGTCCTAATCCTAGCCCTAACCCTAACACAAACACTAGTCCTCATCTTAGGCAGATACCTAGCCTTAATCCTTACCCAAACCCTAACTCTTGTCCTATCTCTAATTTTAACCCTCACCCTAGACCTGAACTTAGGTATAACCCAATCATTGCCCCTAACACTATCACTAAACCTAACCCCAACACTATCCATATCTCTAGCCCTAAGCATAGGCATAACCCTAACACTAACCCTAGCCCTAATCCTAGCCCTAATTTAGCCCTAACCATACCTCTACCCCTAACCTTGGCCTAAGACTAACTCTAACTCTCACCCAGCACTATTTCTAGTTCTAACCCTATCCATTACAATAAACATAACACAAGCCCTAACCTTAGCCCTAACACTAGCCCTAGACCCTACTCTAGATCTAACCATAACTCTACATTTGACACTAACCCTTAGCCTAATCCTAAACCTACAACTAGACCTAACACAATTGCTAATCCTAAAACCAGCCGTAAACTTAGACTTATCCCTTAAACAAAACCGAGACATTTTCCTAACCCTAAATGTTAACTTAAACCAAACCCTAACCCTAAACCTAGTAATAACATTCCAGCTCTAATTCAGATCCTTGTCCTAAAATTAACCCTGACCATGACTTATATTCTAACACTAACGTTAGTTCTAAATATCACACTAATCCTAAAGAGAGTGCTAATACTAGATCTAGACCAAATACTAACTCTAATCATAACCTTAGTTCTTATATTAGCCATAGCCCTAACCCTAGCCCTAAAGCTAACAGAAAAACTAGCCCTAATCTGAGCCCTAACACGAGAAGTAAACCTAAACTAAACCTAAACGTAGCCTTAGCCCTAACCCTAACCCTAAACATATCCCTATCCCTAGCTCTAACACTATCACTTACCCTAAGCCAAACCCTATCCATAATGCTAACCTTAGTCCTAATCCTAATCCATAGCCTAATCTAAACCCTAATCCTATTAATAGTCCTAACTCTAGCCCTCATTCTAACTCTAACCCTAACTCAAATCATGACCCTAACACAAACCCTTGGTCTAAATCTGACCTCACCCTAAACCAAAATTTAAAACTAGCCCTACCAGTAAACTTATACGTAAACCTAAACCTAACTCTAGCCCTAGACTTAAGCCTAATCCTTAATATAGCCATACCTCTAGACCTAGACCAAAAAACAAACAAACAAACAAAAAAACCTGAGCCCTAGCCCTAACATAATCCTTAACCTAAAGCAAACACTAACCCTATCCCTAGACCCAACTCTAGTCCTAATTCTGGCTTACACCTTAAAACTAACTTGAACCTGAACACTGACCCTAACACTAACATTAAACCTAGCTCTAAACCTGAATCTAACTGAAAACCTTAACCTAACACTAGACATAGCCATAACTCTAACCCTAAAACTAGCTCTAATCAGAACCCTAGATCTGTCATTACACATAGCCTTAACCCTGGGCCTAAACCTAACACAAAACCTAGCCCTAATCTGAGGCCTAAGCTACCCTAAGCATAACCATGATCCTAAATGTAGCCCTAACCCTAACCCTTGCCTTACACATAACCTAGCTCAAAGCCTAACCCTTACCCTAAACATAACCCAAGCCCTATTCCTAAACAAAAACCTAATCTTAGCCCTAATCCTAACCTTAAACCTAGTACTAACACTAGTTCTAACACTAACATTACCCTAACCCTAACCCTAATGATAACCCTAGCCCTAAACCTAAGCCTATCCCTAACCCTAATCATAAACCTAACCCTCAACCTAACCCTAAACCTAAATCTTGCCATAAACTTAACCCTAAACCTTACCATAATTCAAAACTAATCCTATCCCTAAAACTATATTTAACCATAACCTAAACTTAACCCTAAACCTAATGTAACATCTAATCCAATACATTACTCTAAAACTAACCCTAACCTTAATGAAGACCCTAGCCCTAAATCCAACCCTAACCATAACCATAATCATAACCCTAACCCAGACCTAACACTAAACCTAACACTTCCACTAGCCCTAACCATAGCTTAAACCCTAACCCTTACCCTAACCCTAACACTAGCCCAATCCATGATCCTAAATCTAGCCATAACCATAACCCTAACTCTAGCCCTAGCCCTAACACTAAACCTAGCCCTTATCCTAGTCCTAATTTAGCCCTATTCCTAACGGTAACCCAAACCCTAGAAATAAGTCTAACTATAATTCTCAGACAATACCTATCCCTACTTCTAACCCTATACTTACTGTAACCCTAACCCAAGCTCTAATCCTAGTCATAACCCTTGCACTATTCTTAGCCCTAGGACTAACTCTAGATCGAAACCTAATTCTAAAACCAACCCTAAACCGATGCCTCAGCCTAACCCTGAAACAAGTTCTAACCCTAATGCTAATTCTAAAATAGCCCTAACCCAAGCCCAAGCCCTAAAACAAAATGGAGCCATACCCCTAACACTAACCCTGACCCTAGAACAAACCCTAACACTACACCAGCCCTAACCCTAGCCCTAATTTGACACCTAATCTTAACCCTATACATAACCATGACCCTGACTCATATCCAAACTCTAAACCTAGCTCTAAACATCACCCTAAACTTAAACCTAAACCTAACACTAAACCTAGCCCTAAACCTAACCCTAAAACTAACCCTTATAGTAACCCTAATTCTTACAATATCTGTAAACATAACAATAGCCCAAACCCTAATACAAACTAGCCCTAATCCAAGGCTTAACACAAGCTTTAACCCTAAACCTAACCCAAAGTCTACTCCTAACCCTAGCTTTAACTCTATTTCTTACCCTAAGCCAAACCTCACCCTAATGCTCACCGTATTCTTAGCACTAATCCATAGCCTTACTAAAGTCTAACTCTATAACTAGTCCTAACCCTAGCCTTCATCCTAGATGTAACCAAATTCCAAACCTTAACCCTATCCCTGACCATTGTTCTGACCCTAACACTAATATTAGGTCTAAATCTAAACCTAAAACTAAACCAAAACCTAACACTAGCCCTAATGGTAACCTTATATCTAAACTAACCCTAACACTAGCCATAGACCTAAACCTACTCCTAAATATAGACATAACTATATCTTTAGTCCTAAAGACAAAATAGACTTAGCCTTTACAATGACCCTTAACTTAAACCAAACTCTAACCCTCCCTCTAGACCTAACCCTGGTCCTAATTCTGCCTATAACCCTAACATTACCCTACCAGAGCACTGTCAGTGACACTAACAGTAACCGTAGTTATAAACTTAACTTTAACACTAAAAATAACCCTAAAACTACACCATAAAACTAGTCTTAATCATTACACTAGTTATTACATTAGCCATTGCCCTAACCTATCACAAACCTAGCCTTAACCCCAAGCCCTACCTTAGCTTTAACCTTAAAGATAACCCTAACAATAACCCTAGCCTAACCATAACCCTAAGCCTAACCCTAGATCAAATCCTAACCATAAATCTAGCCCTAGGCATAAACCTAACCCTATTTCGAATTCTAACCATTTCATTAACCTTAACCTAACATGAATCCTAAATATAACCCTACCATTACCCTAATCCTAATCCTAAAATTCATTCAAGCCCAAACTTGAAACCTTAACCTATCCCAAACCCTAAACCCAGACCCTTGACCCAATAATACCCCTAGATCAAAACTTGACTGTAACCCAACACCTAACCCTTAGCCTAGATGTAGCCATAAACCTCATCCTAAAACTATCTTTAACCATAATTCCGGAACTAAAATTAGCCTTAGCCCTAATCCTAGCCCTAATTCTAAAAACACACCTAGCCCTCATCCTAGTCCTAAAACTATCCTTAATCATAACCCTAAATCTAGCCCTATACCTAACCCTAATTCTAAGCCTCACCCTACCTCTAAATCTACTGATAACATCATCCCTTACCCTAAATTTAAACCTAAACCTAACCCTAACCCTAGGCTTAAACACAGAACCTACCCCTAATCCTAGCCCTAATTTAGCTCTACCTATAACCCTATACTATTGCTAGCCCTAAGAGTAACTCTAACTCTTGCCTTAGCCCTAGCCCTATCCCTTGTTCTATCCCTATCTGCTACCATAAACCTAACACTAGCCCCAATACTTGCCCTCAAGTTAGTCCCAGCCTAACCCTAACTCTAAATCTAACATTAAACCTAAGCCTAAGCCTAACACTAACACTAGCCCTAACCATAAGGATAATCATAAAACTAGCCCTAACCCTAATCCTAGCAGTAAACCAAAACCGAACAATAGCCCTTACCCTAAACCTTAACTGAAACCAAACACTAACACTTCACCTAGATCTAACCTAGCCCTAATTCGAGAATTAAGCCTCACTTTAAAAATAATCTTGATCCACTCACCCTAGTTATATACACTGCCCTAAATTCAAACCGAACACTGACATTAACAATAGCCCTAATTCGACTCTTAACGCTAACCCTAAAACTAACCCTGACCCTCACTCCTATCCTAACAAGAACCGTAGCTATAAATATCACCTTAACCTTAAACCTAACACTAACACTCAAACTACACCTAAACCTAACCCTAAAACTAACCCTAATGGAAACCCTAGTTCTTACATTAGCCATTGCCCTAATCCTAGCCCCTAACCCTAATGCATATCTAGCCCTAAACCCCAGCCCTAAACCTAGCTTTAACTATAACTCTAACCCTAACCTTAGCCCTAATCCTAGAATAAAACAATCCCTTACCCGAAGTGAAATCCTAAACCTAAGAGTAACCCTAGACTTATCCATAGTCCTCAGACTAACCAAAATTGTAACCCTATTAATAGTCCTAACCCTAGCCTTCATTTTAGCTCTAACAATACCTCAAACGCTAACCCTAACCCTGACACTTATTCTGACCCTAACACTAAAACTAGGTCTAAACCTAACACCAACCCTAACCCCAAATTTACCATACTCCTATCCCTAGACATAACTCTGAACTTAACTCTCAGCCTAGCCGTAATCATACCTCAGAACCAAACACTTACACTAAACAAAATCCTAAACCTAATCCTAGTTCTGACAGTCACCTTAACACTAACACAAACCTAATCCTAACCATAACCCTAGCCCTAACCTTAATTCTAACTCTATCCATTACCATAAAAATAACCCTTACCATAATGCTACCCCTAGGCTTAACCCTAAACCTATCGCTTTCCCCAAAAACTAGCAATTACCCTAAAGCTACTCGGAACCCTAAACCTAACCAAATCATTATGGTAATCATAACCGTAATGCTAATTCGAGCCCTAACCTAACCTCAAACCTAAACCAAACCCTAAAACTGAGCGTGACCCTAATAATTCCCCCTAGCTATAAACCTGACTCTTACCCTACCTCACCCTTATACTATACCTAGCCATAAACCTAATTCAAATACTATTCCTAACCTTAACCATAGACCTGATATTAAGCCTAGCCTTAAACCTGTCCCTAACCCTAACACAAACCCTAACCCTTATCTAGCCCTGAACATAGAATTAATTTTATCCCTAACCCACACCCTAGGCCTAAACCTAACACTAACTCTAGCCCCAATATTAGCCCTTATTTAGCCCTATCTCTAATCCTAACCCTAACTCTAGCCCAAAGACTAACTCTAATTCTCACCCTAAACCTAACCCTAGTTCTAAATCTATATCTATCACTTATTAGAACCATAATCCTAGCCCTAATCCTTGGTGTAACCCTAGCCCTATTTATAGCCCTGGTCATAATCCTAGATTTAAGCCTAACTGTAAATCTAACCTGAACCCTATGCCTAAACCTAAACCTAACACTAGCACTAATGCTAAATCTAATCCTAAAACTAGCTCTAATCCTAGCTCTAGCCCTAAAACAAACTGAGTCATAGACATAACCCTAACCCTTAACCTAAACCAAACTCTAACCCTACACCTAGCCCTAACCATATTCTAGTTCTAGTCCTAACCCTAACACGAAAAATAACCCTGACCCTAACACTAACCCTGGCTCTAAACATCATCATCACCGTAAACTTCAAACTAACACTACACCTAGCCCTAACCCTAACCCTATAACTAGTGCTAATCTTAACCCTACTTCATAGATTAGCCATAGTCTTAACACTAGCCCTAACCTAACCCAAAACCTAGCCTTAATCCAAGTCTTAACCTAGCTTTAACCCTAAACTTAAACCTAAGCCTAACCCCAAACTAGCCTTAATCCTATACATAACCCCAGCTCTATACTTAGGTCTAAATCTATCCATTACCCTATCAGTAACCCTAATCTTAAGCTCAGCCTAGGCCTAACCTTAACCCTATCCATTACACTAAACCAAACCTAAACCCTAAAACTAACCCTGCCATTACCTTAAAATGAAACCCTAACATAACCCAAACCCTAAACCTGAACCTGACCCTAAATATAACCCTTGATATAAACCTGAATCTTACCCTAAACCTAATCCTTATACTGGACCAAGCCATAAACCTAACACTAAATCTAGCCCTAACTATAACCCTAGAACTGACATTAGAACTAGCCCTAATAATATCCCTAATGCTAACACAAACCCTAAACATTATCCTATCCATAAACTTAGCCTTAATCATAGCCCTAACACTAACTCTGCCCTAACCCTAATACTAACCTTGCCCTAGCCATAAACCTAGCCAAAATCACATCCCTTACCCTAAACGTAACCCTAACCCTAACCCTAACCCTTGTTGTCACAATTGCCCTATACTTACATTTAGCTTTAACACTAGATTGAAAACTAACTTTAAATCTAACCCTAACTCGATGCCTAAGCCTAAAACTAACCCAAACCCTGATACTAATTCTAAAACTAGCTCTAACCCTAGCCATAACTATAACCTTAGCCGTAATTTAGCCCTATCCCTAACCTTAACCCTAATCCTAGCCCTAAGAATAACTGTAACTCTAACAAGGGCCCTATCATTCATTCTAATACTCTGCCTTCCCATAAAACTAACCCTATGCCAAATCCTAGTCCTAACCCTTGCCCTATCCTTAGCCCTAGCACTAACCTTAGATAAAAACCTAACTCTTAATTTAACCCTAAACCGAAGCCTAAGCCTAATTCTAAGACTAGCCCTAACCCTAACACTAATCCTAAAATTGGCCCTAACCCTAACCCTAGCCCTAAAATTAAACTGAGCCAAAGCTCTAACCCTAACCCTTAACCTAGACCAAACACTAACCCTACACCTAGCCCTAACCCCCGCCTTAATTCGAGTTTTAAGCCAAACCCTAAAGCTAACCCTGACCCTTACTCTGACTATAACACTAACCCGTGGTCCAAACATCACCCTAATCCTAACCATAAACCTAACACTAAACCTAGCCCTAAAACACTAAAGTTAGCCATAATCATGACCCTAGTAATTACATTAGCCATAACCCTAACCCTAGCACTAACTTACCCCAAACCTAGCCATAATCATAACCATGACCCTAGCCCTGAACTGATTTCTAACTCTATCCATTACCATTACCATAACCATAACCATAACCCTAATGCTAATTTGAGCCCTAAATTTAAACCTTAACCTATCCCAAACCCTAACTCAGAACTTGACCCTAATAATACTCCTAGCTCTAAACCTGACAATAACCCTAAACCTAACCCTTCAAATAGTCGTACCCATAATCCTAACCCTAAAACTATCTTTAAACATAATTCTGGACCTGACATTAGCCCTAGCACTAATTGTAGCCCTAACCCTTAAAAAAAGTACCCTATCCCTCATCCTAGCCATAAACCTAGCCTTTATCATAATGCTAACAATAATCATATTCCTAATCCTAATTATACTCTTAACCCTACCTCTAAACATAGCTAAAAAGCCATCCCTCACCCCAAATTTGGCCTAATTCTACACCTAAACTCTAAACCCTAAACCTAGGCTTAAACTAAACACTAAACCTAGCCCTAATCCTAGCCCTAATTGAGCTCTATCTCTAACCCTACCCCTAACCCTAGACCTAAGAATAACTCTCACCCTAGCCCTATCCCTAGTTCTAACCCTAACCTTTACCATAACCCTAAACCTAGCCATAACACTTGCCCTATCCTTAGTTCTGTCCCTAGCTCGAGATCTAACCCTATATCCAAATTTAACCCTAACCCAATCACTAAGCCTAAGCCTAACACTAACACTAGCCCTAATCTAACCCTAGGACTAAAACAAAACCAAGTTTTAGCCTTAACCCTAAACCATAACTTAAACAAAACCCTAACACTACAACTAGACCTAACCCTAGCCCTAATTCGAGTCCTAACCCTAACCTTAACACCAACCCTGACCTTGACTCATATCCTAACACTCACCCTAGCTCTAAACACCACCCTCAACTTAAACTGAACCCTAAAAGTAACCCTAGCCCTAATTTGAGTCCTAACACTAACCCTAACACTCAACCTGACCCTGACTCCTATCCTAACATAAAACCTAGCTAAACATACCACCCTAACCTTAAACCTAACCCTAACACTAAATCTGACACATATCCTAACACTAAAACTAACCCTAATGGTAACCTTAGTTCTTACATTAACCATTGCCCTAAACCTAGCCCTAACCCTAACACAGAACCTAAGTCTAACCCTTGCCCTATACCTAGGCCTAACCCAAAGCCTAATGCTAATCCTAGCCTTTATTTAATCCTATCCTAACCCTAAACCTAGCCATAAGACTAACTCTAACTCTTGCCCTAGCCCTAGTCCTAGTTCTACCTTTAGCCTTATTCCTAACCCTAGATCTAAGCCTAAGTCTAAATTTAAACCTAACTCTAAATTTAACTTTAACAATAAGCCTAAAACAAACCCTAACACTACCCATATCCATAATGCTAATCGTAAAACTGGCCCTATCCATAGCACTAGCCATAAACCAAAACCAAGCCATAGCCCTAATCCTAATCCTTAACCTAAATCAAATGCTAACCCTACAAATAGCCCTAAAACTAAGTCTAAATCTAACCCTGACTCTGACACTGACCGAAACACTAATCCTAGCTCTAAAAATCACCCTTATATTAATAACATTAATAACACTACATCTAGACTTAACCTAATCATAAAACTAGCCTTAATCCAAACCCTAGTTCATACATTAGTCGTTGTCCTATCCATAGCCCTAACCCTAACACAAATTCTACCCCTAATCTGAGCCCTAACCCTAGGTTTAATCCAAACACTAGCCCTAACTCTAACCCTAACATTAGCCCTATCCTTAACTCTAACCCTATTACTTACACTAAGCCAAACCCTAATCCAAAGGCTAATCTGAGTTCTAATCCTAATCCTTAGCCTAACTTAAACTCTAACTATATTACTAGTCTTAACCCTAGCCCTCATTCTACCTCTAAACCTAACCCTGACCCTCATCTGACCCTAAGAGTAACCCTAGGTCTAAACCTGACCCTAACCCTAAACCAAATCCTAACACTAGACCTACTGGTAAACCTATACGTATACCTAAGCAGAACACAAGACCTAGACCCAAAGCTAACCCTAAATATAGCTATAACTCTAGCCCTAGACTTAAACAAAAACCTAGCACTAGCCCTACAATAATTCTTAACATAAACTGGATACTTACCCTACTCCTACACCTAAACCTAGTGCTAATTCTGGCTCTAACTCTAACCCTAACCTTATCCCAAAAACTGACCCTGATTCTAACACTGAACCTAGCTTTAAACCTGATTCTCACCCAAAACATAGACCTAACACTACACCTAGCCATAACCCTAACCCTAAAACTACCCCTAATCATAACCCAATGTCTTACAGTACTCATGGCCCTAACCCTAGGCCTAAACTAGAACAAAATCTAGCCCTAATCCTAGGCCTGAACATTGCCCTAAGCATAACCCTAAATCTAACTCTAGCCCTAATCCTAACCCTAAGCCTTGCTTTAGACCTAACCCTAGCTCAAAGCCTAAACTTTACCCTTAACATAACCCAAGTCCTATCCCAAACCCTAACCTAACAGGAGCCCTAATCCTAACCTTAACCATAGACCTAACCATAGATCTAATTATATCCACTACCCTAACACTAGCCCTAATCCTAACCATAACCCTAGCCCTAACCCTAGTTCTAATTCTATCCATTACCCTAACTATAATCCTAACACTAATATTAAGCCTAGGCTTAACCCTAAGCCTATCACAATCCCTAAACCTATCCATTGACCTAAAACTAACCTGAACCCTAATCCTAAGCCTATTCATTATCCTAACCCTAAATCTAACACTAATGCTAATTCGAGCCGTAAACCTAAACCTTAACCTAAACCAAACAATAAGCTGTACACTGACCCTAATAATACACATAACACTAAACTTGACCTTTACTCTAAATCTAACCATTACACTAGACCTAACCATAAACATAACCAAAATCATATTCCTATATGTAACCCTAGAACTGACATTTGCCCCATCCTAATCGTAGCCCTAACCCTAACACGAACACTAGCTCTCATCCTAGACCAAAACCTGGCCTTAATCATAACCCTAACCCTAATTCTAACATATTCCCTATACCTAAACCTAGTTATAACCCCATTGCTTACCTTAAACCTAACCCAAACCCTAACCATAACACTAACTCTAGCCCTAACTTTAACTCTAGGACTAACCCAAACACTAACACTCCCACGAATTCTAAACCTAATCCTAATCCTAGCTTCAAGACTACTCCGCCCTAGCCCTAGCCCTAATTCTAACCCTATCACTTACTGTAACCTTATTCCTAGCCATAGTCTAGAATAACACTAGCCCTGACCTTAAACCTTGCCCTAACCCTAGATCTAAACCTAACACTAAATCTAACCCTAATTCTACACCTAAACCTCACCCTAACACTAGTCCTTACCCTAACGCTAATCCTAAAACAAGCCCTAATCAAAGGCTTAGCCCTAAAACAAAACAAGCAATAACACTAACCCTAAACATTTATGTAAACCAAAGCCTAACTTTACCTCTGGCCTTAAGCCTAGCCCTAATTCTACTCATAACCTTAACCCTAAAACTACTTTTGAACCTGTCTCTGACATTAACACTAACCCTACCTCTTTTTTTTTCTTTTTTTCTAACCCTAACTCTAATCATCACCCTAAACCTAAAACTTACTCTAACACGCGACCTAATCCTAACCCTAATTCTAAAATTAGTTCTAATCAAAACCCTAGATCATACACTAACGATAATCTTAAAACTAATGCTAACCAAAACCTAGCCCAAATCTGAGACCTAACCCTAGCTTTCACCCTAACCCTAACCCTAACACTAGCCCTAAACCTAACCCGAACCCTAGCTCTAATTTAGCTCTAACCTTATCTTTACCCTAGCCAAATCCCAACCCTAATGCTAACCCTAGTCCTAAACCTAATCCTTAATCTAACTCAAAATTTAACCCTATTACTAGTCCTAACCCTAGCACTCATTCTTGTTATAACCATAACCCAAATTCTAACCCTATCCCTGACCCTTATTCTGACCCTCAATCTAAAGCAAACTCTAACACTAGCCCTACCCATAACCCTATATCTAAATGTAACCCTAATACTAGACCTAGATTAAATCTAATCCTAAATCCAGACATATCTTTAGCAAAGACCAAAACAAAAACATAGCCCTAGCTCTAATGATAACCCTTAACCTAAGCCAAACACCAACCTTACCTCTAGACCTAACCAATCCTAATACTGGCTCTGGCAATAACCCTCACCCTTATCCAAAGACAGACCCTGACACTAACACTAACCCTAGCTATAAAACTGATGCTAACTGAAACCTAAACCTACCATTAGGTCTAGCCATAATGGTAAACATAACACTTACTTTACCATAGAACTAAAACTAGCTCTAAACCTAACACAAAACCTAGCCCTAATCCTAGGCCTAAATCTAGCCCAAAGTATAACCCTAACCCTAACCTAACCTTATCCCTTATCCTAAGCCTAACCCTCATGCTAACCTTAAAACTCGCCTTAGACTTAACCCTAGGTAAAACCCAAAATCGAACCCTAAATATAACCCTAGCCCTATCCATGAAACTAAACCTAATCCTAGCCCTAATCAAAATGTTAACACTAGCCCTAATACTATTCTAAATTCTAAACCTAACCCTAACCCTAAACCTAAACCTATCCATTAACCTAAGGCTAATTGTAACCCTAATGCTAATTTGAGGCGTAATCCTAATAATTAATCTAACACAAAACTGAATCCTGACCCTGACCCTAAAAATACACCTTACCCTTAACATGGCCCTTACCCTAAACCTAATATTAGACCTAGCCATGAATCTAACCATATAACTATCCATAGCTGTAACCCTAAACCTGACATTATCACTATCTCTAAAACTTGCCCTAACCCTAACACAAAACCTAGCCCTCATCCAAACCACAAATCAAGCTTCAATCCTAACACAAATATAACCATAGGCCTAACCCTAACCCTTTTGCTAACTCTAACCCTATCAATTACCCTACACCTAACAAGAACCCTAAACCTAAACCTATCATTACCCTAACCAAACTCTAATGCTAATTCAAGTCTAAACCTAAACCCTAACATAAACCAAACCTGAAACCTAATTCTAACTGTAATAATACCCCTAGCTCTAAACCTGACCCTTACCCTAAACCTAATCCTTACACTAGACCTAGATATAAATCTAACCCTCAATGTATCCCTAACGTAAGCCTAGACCTGATACTAGCCCAAGCCCTAATTCTTGCCATAACCCTAAAACAAACCAGAGCCCACATCCTAGCCCTAAACCTAGCCTTATTATTAAACCAAACCATAACCCTACCCCTAACCAAAATTCTAACCTTCAACCTAACTCTAAAACTAGCTCTAACCCCATCCCTTCCTCTAAACCTAAACCTAACCCCAAACCTAAACCTATGTCTAACCCCAATACAAATGCTAGACGTAATCCTAGCCCTACTTTACCCCTAAACCCAACCTAACCCTAGCCCTAAGACTAACTCTAACTCTCGCCCTAGTCATATTTCTAGTGCTAACACTATCCCTTAACATATTCCTATCACTTGCCTTTACATTAGCCCTAACCCTAGCTCTAGTCCTAATCTTATATCTAAGCCTAACTCTAAATCAAACCCTAACCCTAAGCTAAACCTCTCACTAAAACAAGCTGAAATAATAATGCTAATCCTAAAACTATACTTAACCTAGCACTAGCCCTAATCAACAACCAAGCTATAGCCCTAACCATAACCTTTAACATAAACCAAACCCTAAACTTACACCTAGCCCTAAACCTAACTCTAATTTGAGTCCTATACCTAACCCTAAAACAAACCCTGACCCTGACTCTGACCCTAACACTAACTCTAGCTGTGAACATCACTCAAAACTTATATCTAAACCTAACCCTATACCTAGCACTAACCCTAACCCTAAAACAAGTTCTACTCGTAACTTTAGTTCTTACATTAGCTGAAGCCCAAATCCAGCCCTAATCTAACCCAAAACCTATCCCTAATCAGAGCCCTAACACTAACTTTAACCCTAACCAAAAGCCTAATTCTAGCTCTAACACTTACCCTAAACATAACCATAACCCTAACCCTTGACATTACCCAAAACCTAACCCTAACCCTAGCATTAATCCTAACAATAAACCTAGCCCTAACCCCAGCTGTAACCATATCCATTAGCTTAATCCTAATCCTAACCCTAGGATAACACTGAACTTATTCCTAACCATAAACCTGTACATTACCATAAACCTAACCTGAACCCTAAACCTAACCATATCCATAAATTTAATTCTAACACTTATAAGCTTAACCGTAAAACTATCTTTAACCATAACCTAGACCTGACATTAGCCCTAGCACTAATGAAGCCCTAATACTAGAACAAAATCTAGCCCGAATCCTAGCCATAATCTTAGTCTTAATCCTAAACCTAACCCTAACTAACCATAGAACTAAACTTAATTTTAACACTTGCTCTAGTTCTAAAGGTAGCCATAACATCATATCGATCCATAAGCATAACCATAAGTCTAGCAATAAACCTAGGCTCAGCCTTAATACTAAACCTAGCTCTAATCCTATCCCTAATTAAGCCATAATTCTAACCCTATATATAAACCTAACACTAAGACTACGTGTAACTCTCGCCTTAGCACTAACCCTAGTTCTTAAGCTAACCCTTATGATAATTCAAACCCTAGACCTAACCCTAGCCCTAACCTTCACTGTAGTCCTAAACCTAGATCTAACCCTATCTCTAAATATAACCCTTAAACTATGCCTAAACCACACCGTAACACTAGCTCTAACCCTAATGCTAATTTGAAAATTAGCCCTAACACTAGCCATAGCCCTCAAGCAAAACCGAGCCATAGCAGTGACTCTAAACCTTAACCTAAACCAAAACCTAACCCTACACCTAGTCCTAACCCTACACCTAATTTGAGACCTAACCCTAACACTAGAACAAATACTAACACTGACACTGACCTTAAAACTAACACTAGTTCTACACATCATCCTATCCCTAAACCTAATCCTATCACTAGACCTCACTCTATACCTAACCCTAAAACTAGCCCTAATCATAATGCCAGTTCTTAAATTAGCCATAGCCCTAAACCTAACATAAAACCTAGCCATAATTCAAGCTTAACCCTAACTTTAACCCTAACCCTAACCCTGGCCCTAACCCTAGTCTTATCCCTAGTCCTAATCCTAGCTCTAACCCTATGTCTTACACTTAGTCAAACCCTTACCCTATCCCTAACATAGTCCTAACCCTAATTGTATGCCTACCCCAAACTTAACTCCATTCCTAATACTAATCTTAGCCCTCATTTTAGCTGTAAATTTATCCCAAACGCTAACCCTAACCCTGAGCCTTATTCTGTCCCTAACACTAAACCTAGGTTTAAACCCTAAATTTTATCCAAAACATAACACTAGCCTTACCAGTAACCCTAACCCTAAACCTAACACTAACACTAGCAATAGACTTAACATAATCCTTAACGTAGCCATAACCCTCGCATTAGCCCTAACAATATCCCTTAACCAAACCAAACACTCACTCTATCCATAGACCTACCCTAGGCCTCATTCTGAACTAACACTAAATCTGATCCTAACCTGAACCCTGACACTTACCCTAACAAAAACCCTAATTCTAAACATTGTCCTAACCCAAAAACTAACCCTAACACTAGACGAACTCTAAATATAGCCATAAACATAAGTGTAGCTCTTACATTACCCATATACCTAACACAAGCCCTAAACCTCACACAAAACCTAGCCATAATTACAGCCCTAAAACTAACCCTAAGCATAACCCTAACCCTAAAACTAGCCCTAACCCTAAACCTAACCCTAACCCATGTTCTAGCCCTAACTCTAGCTCAAACCCTAAACCTTACCCTAAATATAACCCTAGCCAAAACTCTAAACCTCACTAACTTTAGCCCTAATTCTAACTGTAAACATAGACCAAAGCCTAGCTCTAACTCTATACATTACACTAACCATAACCCTAAAACAAATGCAAACTCTAGCCCTAAACCTAACCCTAACTCTACCCTAGCCCTGACTGTAACCCTAACCCTCACCTTAGCCCTAAACCTAGCTCAATCCCTAACCATTACACTTAACCTAACCCTAACACTAACCCAAGGCCTAACAATAGCCCTAACCCCAGCCCTAATCCTAATCTTAACCCTAGCCCAAACCCTAGCTCGAACAATATCCATTACCGAACCCTAAACTTAACCCTAATGATAACACTAGACCTAAAGGTAAATGTACCCTAACCCTAAACTGAAACCTAATCCTAGAGCTACCACTAACCCTAAATCTACGTTAGCTCAAATCCTAAACCTAATTCTAAACCTAAACCTAAGGCTAACATAAACCTAAACCTATCTTTAACCTGACATCTAAACCTATTACCCTAACCCTAATGATAACCCTCGACCTAACTCTAACACTAACCCTGACCATAAACCTGGACAAAACTCTAAATAAACCCTAGCCATAGCAAAAATCCTAGCTCAAACCCTAAACCTAATCCTAACTGTAACCCTCGCCTTAACCCGGACCCTAACCCTAATTCTAGCCCTCGTTTTAACCATAAACCTAGCCCTAACCCTAGGTCTAACCTTATAAATTACCCTAATGATAACCATAACCCTAATCCTAACCCTAAGACTAATCCTCAAACTATCACTCTCTTAAACCTAACCTGAAACCTAAACCTAACAGTATCCATTACCTTAACCCTAATTCTAACCTTAATGCTAATTTGAGGCTTAAACCTAAACTTTAACCTAACCCAAACCCGAAGCCTGACTCTCACCCTAATAATACCCCAGCTCTTATTCTGACCCTTTCCCTAATCTTAACACTTTAATTTGACCTAGCCATTAATGTAACCCTAAAAATATCACTTAATATAAATCTTGACCTGACATTAGTTCTACCCCTAAATCTTGACCTATACCTAACACACAACCTAGACAATCCTTGAATCTAGTGTTATACTAAACCTAATCCTAACCCTAGCCCCAACCCTAAAGCCACTCATAAAACTAGCTCTAACCCTAACCATAACAGTAAAACAAAATCGAGAAACAGGCCTAACAATAACCTTAACTTAAAACAAATGCAAGCACTACACCTAAATCTAACTCTAGCCCTAATTCGAGTCCTAATCATAACCTTAAAAATAACTCTGAACCTGAATTATATTCTAACACTCATCCTAGCTCTAAACACCATCCTAAACTTAAACTGAAACCTAACAGTAACCCTATCCCTAATTCGGGTTCTAACCCTAACCCTAAAACTAACCCTGACTTGACTGATATCCTAACACTAAACCTAGCTATAAGTATCACCCAAATCTTAAACCTAACCCTAACACTTGACCTATCCCTACCTCTAACCCTAATTGTAACCCTAGTTCTTATATTAGCCATTGCCCTAACCGTAGCCTTAAACCTCACAAAAAAACTAGTCCTAATCTGAGCCCTAAACCTAGCTTTAACCCTAACCATAAACCTAACCGTAGCCCTAACACTATACCTTACCCTGAGCAAAACCTTAAACCTAATGGTAACCCTAGACCTATCCTTAATCCTTAGGCTAACCAAATCCTAACCATGTTAATAGCCCTAACCCTAGATCTCATTCTAGCTCTAATGTTATCCCAAACCCTAACCCCAACGATGACCCTTATTCTGAACATAACATACACTCTAGGGCTAAACCTGGCCCTAACCCTAAACCAAACCCTAACACTAGCCCTACTTGTAACCTTATGCCTAAACCTAACCCTACCACTATCTATAGACCTAAAGCCAATCCTAAATCTAGCCTGAACTCTAGCTCTAGACCTAAACAAAATCCTAGCCCTAGCCCTAATAAAAACCTTTACCTCACCCAAACACTAACTGAAACCCTAGACTTAAACCTAGTCCTAATTCTGGCTGTAACCCTAACTTTACCTCTAACCCAAACACTGACCCTGCCTTTAACACTAAACCTACCTCCAAACCTAAAACTAACCAACACCTGAACCTAATTCTAGACCTAGCCATAACCCTAACCCTGAAACGAGCCCTAATCATAACCCTAGATCTTACATTACCCATAGGCCCAACCCTAGGCCTAAACCTAACACTAAACATAGTGCTAATTTTTTGCCTAAACCTAGCCTTAGGCATAACCCTAAACCTAACACTAGCCCTAGACGTAACCCTAGCCCTCACGTTAGTCCTGAGATAGTCAAAGCCTAAATTTTACCCTAAACATAAACCTAGACCAATCCCTACCTCTCACTCTAAACCTAGCCCAAATCCTAACCTTAACCTAGCCCCAAACCTAGATTTAACCTACCCATTACCCTAACCCTAAACCTAAACTTATTGACAATCCTGGCCAGAACCCTTATGTTAATCCTAACCCTAACTTGAAAACTAACTAGAGACATAACCCTAAAATTAACATTCAACAAAGTCCTAACTCTAGATCGAACCATAAACCTAACCATAAACCTAAACATAACCATAGCTCTAATCCTAAAACTATCACTAATTCTAAATCTAAACCAAATCTAAACCCAAACTAACCCTATCCGTTACCTTAACCCTAACCCTAATGTTAATGATAACCCTAGCCCTAACTCTAACCCTAATATTAAACCTACCATTATCTTATCCCTAGACCTAACCCTAAACCCTGCCATAACCCTAGCTCAAAAACTAACCTTTATGCTAAACATAACACTAACCCTAACCCTAACTCTAAATTTAACACGAACTCTAACACTAACTCAAGGCATATTCCTAACCATAACTCTAGTTCTAATCTAACCTCTACCATATAAATTACCCTAACCATAACCCCTACCCTAATGCTAACCCTAATTCTAAACTAACCCTATCACTAACGCTAACCGTATCAATTACCATAAACCAAACATGAACCTTAAAACAAACCCTAACTATACCCTAACCCTAACCTTAATGCTAATTTGAGCCATAAACCTAAATCCTTACCTAAGCCAAATACTTTTCCTAATAATTCCCCGAGCTCTAAACCTGACACTTACCCGAATCCTAACCCTTCACTAGTCGTAGCCATAAGCCTAACCCTAAAACTATCTTTAACCATAACCTGAGAGCTGATATTAGCCCTAGCACTAATCGTAGCCCTGAATATAAAATAAACACTAGCCCTCATCCTAGCCCTAAACCTTGCCTTAATCATAACCCTAACCTCAACCCGAACCCTAACTGTAATTCTAACCCTCACCCTATGTATAAATCTAGCTATAACGCCATTCTTTATACTAAACTTAAAGCTAACCTTATCCTTATCACTAGGCCTAAGCTGAACACTAACCCTAGCCCTAATCTTAGCCATAATTACCCCTATGCAAATCCCTAACTCTAATTTTAGCCTTATCACTAACTCTAACTCTCACACTAGCCCTATCCTTAGTTCTAACCCTATCCCTTACCATAACTCTAACCCTGGCCCTAACCCTTGCCCTATCATTAATTCTAGCCTAATCCTAGATCTAAACCCAACTATAAATATAATCCTAACCCTAAGTGTAAGCCTAAAACTAACACTAGCCCTAACCCTAATACTAATTGTAAAACTAGCCCTAACCCTAACCCTAGACTAAAACAAAACTGAACAATAGACCTAACCCTAAACCTTAACTTAAACCAAACCAGAAACTACTATAAGAACTAATCCTAGCCCTAATTGAGCCCTAACCATAACCTTAAAACTAACCCTGACCCTGATTCATATCCTAACACTCACCCTAGCTCTAAATATGATGCTAACCTTAAACCAAACCCTAACAGTAAACCTAGCCCTAATTTGAGTCCTAAATCAAACCCTAAAGCTAACCCTGACTCTGAATCTTATCCTAAAAATAACTCTAGTTCTAAATATCACTCTAACTATAAATCTAACACTAACACTAGAACTACCCCTAACCCGGACTCTAAAGCTAACCCTAATTGTAACCCTGGTTCTTACTTTACCTGTTGCCCAAACCCTAGCCCTAAAACTAAGACAAATCTAGCCCTAATTGGAGCCCTAAACCTGGCTTTAACCCTAAACCTAACCCTACACCTACTGCTAACACTAGGTTTAACCCTATCCTAAACCTAAGAAAAACTCTAACAATAATGGTAACACTAGACCTATCCCTAATCCTCAGGGTAATGAAAACTCTCGCCATATTAATAGTCCTAACCCTAGCCCTCATTCTAGCTTAAACCTTATCCCAAACCTTAAACATAACGCTGACTTTTATTCTGACCATAACACTAACCTAGGTCTACACCTGACTCTAACGCTAGACCAAACCATAACACTAGTCCTACCAGTAAACTTACACCTAAACCAGACCCTATCCCTAGCTCTAGCCCTAAACCTAATCCTAAATCTAGCCTTAATTCTAGCTCTAGACCTACACAAAAACCTAGCCTTAGACCTAACAATAAACCTTAACTTAACGCAAAGACTAACACTCCCCTAGACATAAACCTAGTCCCAATTCTGGCTTTAACCTGAACTCCAACTCTAAACTGAACACTGACCCTGCCTTTAACACTAAATCTATGTCTAAACCTTACCCTAACCAAAAACCTAAACCTAACACTAGACATAGCAATTACCCTAACCCTACAACTATCCCTAATCATAATCCTAGCTCTTACATTAACCATAGCTCTAACTCTATGCTTTAAACTAACAAAAAACCTAGAGTGAATTCTAGGCCTAAACCTAGCCCTAAGCAAAACCCCAACCCTAACCGTAGCCCTAACCCTAAACTTAACCCTACCCCTAAACTTAGCTCAAAAACGACACCTTACCTAATCCTATCCCTAACAGTTTTGATAACCCTAGACTTAACCCTAAATGTAACCCTAACCCTAACCAGAAAATTAACAATGGACCTAACCCTAACACTCGCCATGGCCCTAACCCTAGCTCAAAAACTAACCCATACCATAAACCTAAACATAACCGTAGCCTTAACATTAATCTTAAAACTAAATCTAACCATAAACCTAAATGTAAACCTACATCTAACCATATCCATTACCCTAATCCTTATACAAAACCTAATGTTAACCCTAGCCCTACATTTAACTCTAACCCTAAACCTTTCATAATCCTGTCCCTAGACCTAAGGCTGAACCTAATCCTTGATCTAGCCCTAGAACTAACGCTAGCTCAAACCCTAGCCATTACACTAAACATAAACCTATCCCAAACCCTAATCCCAATCTTAGCCCTAATACTAACTATAAACATAGGCCAAATTCTACCTCTAACTCTAGTCATTACCCTAATCATAACACTAAACCTAATGCTAAACCTAGCCCTAACCATAACCCTACCCTTCCTCTATCCCTAGTCCTGATTCTAACCTGAAGCCTCAACCTAGCCCTAACACTTACTCAATCCCTGACACTTACCCTTAACCTAACAATAAGAAAATGATAAGCCTAACCCTAAACCTAACCCTAGCCCTAGCCCTAATCCTAAACTTAAAACTAGACTTAGCCTTAGCTCTAAACCCATCAATTACCCTGACTGTAACCATGAACATCACGATAACCTTAACCCTAACCCTAAACCTACTCTAAAACTAACTGTAAACCTAACCCTACACCTAACAATAAGCCTAAACCTTGCCATAGTCCTAACCCTAGCTCAAACCCTAACAATTATGCTAAACTTAACACTAACCCTAGTCCTAAATCTAAACCTAACCCTAAGCCACCTAACTCAACGTCTAAACCTGTCCATACCCTTAACCCTAATGGTAAACCTAATCCTAATCCTAGACCTAATCCTAAGCCTAACCCTATCCTTAGCTCTAACCCTAGCTCAAAACCTAACCCATATTCTAAAACTAACCCTAGCCTTAACCCTAACCCTAAATATAGCCCTAATCCTAAACATAACCCTAGCCCTAACCATAGCTCTAACCCTATCCATTACCCTAATGATAACCATAAACCTAATGCTAACCCTAGGCCGAACACTAACCCTATCCATTACCCTAAACCTTCTGAGCCCTAAACCTAAACTGAAGCCTAAACCTAACCTTATCCATTATCCTAACTCTAACTCAAACCTAATGCTAATTTGAGCCATAACACTAAACCTCACCCTAACACAAACCCAAAACCTGACTCTATTATAATACCCTAGCTCTCAACTTGAACCTCACCATAAACCTAACTCTGACACTAAACCTAGCCATAAATCTTACAAAAAAAACTATTCCTAACCATAACCCTATACCTGATATTAGCCCTAGCCCCAATTCTTGCCATAAACCTAACACAAATGCTAGCCCACATCCTAGACCTATAACTAGTCTTGATCCTAACCCAAACCCTAACTCTAGCCATATCCCTAATTTTATCCCTCACCCTAGTTCTGAACCTTGCTATAACCCCATCCCTTCACCCAAATATAACCCTAACTCTAACTCTAGACTTAAACCTTACACAAATCCTAGACCTGATCCTAGCATTAATTTAGCCCTAACCCTACCACTAGCACTAAGACTAATTCTAACTCTCACCCTATCCCTATTCCTAGATCTAATCCTATTCCTTACCATAACCATAACACTTGCCCTAACTTTTGCCCCAATACTAGCCCTAGCCCTAACCCTAGAACTAACCATAACTCTAAGTCCAACTTTAACCCTAAGCCTAAATCTCACACTAACACTAGCCCTAAAACTAACACTAAACCTAAAACTAGCCCTAATCTAGTTCAAGCCCTAAAAAAACAACAAGAACAAAAAAAAAAACGAGCCATAGTCTTAAACCTAATGCTTAACCTAAACCAAAACCTAAGCCTACACCTAGTCCTAACATCAGCCCTAATTCCAGTCCTAACCTAACCCAAAAACTAACCTTGAGCCTGACTCTTATCTTACTCTAAACCTAGCTCAAACATCACCAAAATGTAATCCTAACCCTAAAACTAGAACTAGGCCTAAGAGTAATCCTACAAGTAGCCCTAATCATAACTCTAGATCTTACATTAGCCTTAGCCCTAATCCTAGCCCTAACCTAACCCAAAACCTAGCCCTAAACTGAGCCCTCCACCTCGTTTTAACAATAACCCTAACCCTAATCTTAATCATTAGTCTAAAACTAACCCTAAACCTAAAAATGGCCCTAACCCTAAACCTAACCCTAGACTTAATCCTAACCATAATCCTTACCCTAACTCTAGCTCTAATCCTATCCATTACCCTAAACATAACCCTAATCCTAGTGCTAAACCTAGCCCTAAACTTAACTCTATTCCTAAACCTAGACCTGACACTAACCCTAACGTCACGATAACCCTAACCATAGCTCAAACACTAACACTTACCCTAAACCTAACCATAACGCTAACCCTAGACCTAACCCTAACCCTAAAACTAGACCTTATCCTAACTATAACCCTAGTCCTAACCTATCCATTACCCTAAACATAAGCCTAACCCAAACATAGCTCTAAATATAATTCTAACCCTACCCATTACCCTAACCCTAACTATAAATGTCATGATAACACTACCCTAAACCTAAAACTATTCTAACCCTAACTGTAAACTTAACCCTTGTCCTAACTCTAAATCTACACTAACCCTAACTGTAAACCTAACCTTAGAACAAACCATAAAACTAACCCTTGCAGTAGTCCTAATCCTAGCTCAAATCCTAACAGTTACGCTAAACCTAACACTAACCCTAGTCCCAAACAAAAATCTAACGCTATCCATTTAGGCTTAACCCTAAACCTATCGCTAACACTAACCTTATTCTTACCTAAAACCAACCTGAACATTAAACCTAACCCTATTAATTACTCAAACCCTAACACTAACCCTATTGCTAATTTGAGACCTAAAACTAATCCCAAACTTAACTCAAACTCTGAACAAGACACTGCCTCTAATAAGACACCTAGCTCTAAACCTGATCCTTACCCGAAACATAACCCTTAAACTAGACCCAGCCATAAAACTAACACTAAAAGTATCCCTAAACGTATCCTTAGACCTGATAATAGAACTCTACCTAATTCTTGCCTTAAACCTAACACAAAACAGAGCCCTCATCCTAGCCTTAAACCTAGCTTTAACCCTAACCCGAACACTAACCCTAGCCCAAACCCTAATTTCAACCCTCGCCCTATTTCTGAAACTAGGTATAACCACATCCTTTCCCCATCACTATCCCTAACCCTAACACTATCTATATCACTAAACGTAGCCCTAATTTATTGCTAACTGTAACCGTAACTCTAAACTTAGCCCTAAGACTAATTCTAATTGTAGCCCAAGACCTATTTCTAGTACTAACCTTATCTATTGCCTAACCCTAACACTAGCCCTAACCTTAGCCCTAAACCTAGCCATAGTCCTAAACCTAGAACTAACCCTAACTCTAAATCTACTTTAATTATAAACCTAAACCTCACCCTAACACTAGCCCTAAACCTAATTCAAATTAGAAAACTAGCCCTAACCCTAGCCATAGCCCACAAACAAAACTAAGCTATAGCCCTAATCCTAACCCTTAACCTATACCAAATCCTAATGCTACATCTAGTCCTAACCCTATCCCTACAACTAATACTGACCCTGACTCTGACCCTAAAACTAACCCTACCTCTAAACATCACCCTAACCCTAAACCTAAACCAAACACTAGACCTAGCCCTAATCCTAAACCTAAAACTCCCTCTAACTGTAAAGCTAGTTCTTATATTAGAAAGAGCCCTAACCCTAACACAAAACCTAGTGCTAATCTGATCCTCAATTCTATCTTTAACACTAACCCTAACCCTAATCCTAACATTAATCCAAACCCTAGCTCTAAACATATTCCTTACCCTAAGCCAAACTCTCACCCTAATGCTACCCTAGTTCTAAACCTAACACTTAGCTTACCCCAAGCCCTAACTCAATTACTAGTCCTAAACATATCCCTAATTCTGTCTCTAACCTTAACCCGAAACCTAACCAAACCCTGATGCTTACACTAACACAAACCCTAGTTCTAAACCTTATCCTAACCAAAAACTTAAACCTAACACTAGACATATGTATAACACTAATACAAAAAAAAAAAAAAAAAAAAAAAAAAAAAAAAAAAAAAAAACGAGCCATAACCATAACCCTAGGTCTTACATTATCCATAGACATAGCACTACCCATAAACCTCATACAAAACCTAGCCCTTATACAAGCCCTAAACCTAGACCTAAGCATAACCTTAACCCTAACCCTAGCACAAACCCTAAGCCTAATGCTTGCCCTAGATCAAACCCTAGCTCAAACTCTAACCCTTACTCTAAACATAACCCTAGCTCTAACCCTAACTCTAACCCTATCCCTCATCCTATCTGAAACCATAGCCCAAATTCTAGCTCTAACTTTTTCCATTACCTTAGACATAACCATAAACCAAATGCTAAACCTAGCCCTAACCCTAACCCTAACCCTAACTGTACCCCTGACTCTAAACATAAACCTCGCCCTAGCCCTAACCCTAGCTCAAACCCTAACACTTACACTAAAACTAACCCTAACACTAGCCCAAGTTGTAACCCAAACCCTAGCCCTAAACCTAACTTTAACCTAAGCCCTAACACTAGCACTAAACATACTTATTACTCTAAATATAAGCCTAAACCAAATATTTACTCTAGGCCTAACCTGAATCCTATGCCTAACACTCACCCTATATATTACTCTAAACCTAACCTAAAGTGTAAACCTAATTTTAACCATTACTCTAACCCTAACCCTAACCCTAATGCTAATTTGAGCCCTAACCTTAAACCTTAACCCAAACCAATCCTTAACCCATACTCTGACCATAATAATAATCTAGCTCTATACCTGACCCCTATGCTAAACCTAATCCTTACACCAGACCTAGCCATAAACAGATCCCTAACTCTATCCCTAACCATAACCCTAGACCTGATATTAGCCCTAGCCCTTATTCTAGACCTAACACTAACACAAACCCTAGATCTAATCCTAGTCCTAAACCTAGACTTAATTCTAAACGAAACCCTCACCTAGCCCTATCCCTAAATATAAACCTTGTCCTAACACTGAACCTAGCTATATAACCCCAACCTTTCCCCTAAAACAAACCCTAACCTTAGCCCTAACCATACGCCTAGCCCTAACACTAATCATAGCGCTAAACCAAGCCCTATTTGAACCCTAACCTTAACCCGACCCCTAAACCTAGCCATTGTTCTAACCCTAAATCTTAAACTAAACCAAACCCTAACCAAAAACTAGCCATAACCAAGCTCTAATTCGAGTCTAGGCCTAAAACTAACCCTCACTCTGACTCATATCCAAACACAAAGCCTAGCTCTAAATATCACACTAACCCTAAAACTAATGCTAACAGTAGATTTAACCGTAACCATAACCCTAAAACTAATCCTAATCATAGCCCTAGTTCTTACATTGGCCTTAGCCAAAACCTAGCACTAACTCTAACATAAAAATAGCACTAATCCATGCCCTAAGACTAGATTTAACCCTAACCCTAACCCTAAAACTAGCCCTAAACCTAACCCTAATCCTAGCCCTAACCCTAGCTCTAATCCTATCCATTACCCCAAAACAAACCCTATTCATAATGCTAACTATGGTCCTAATCCTAATTCTTAGCCAAACCCAAACAATAACCCTATTACTAGTCCTAACACTAGCCAAATTCTAGATCTAAGCCTAACCTAAAACCTAACCCTAACGTTCACCCTTATTCTGACCCTAACACTAATTATAGGTCTAAATTTGACCCTAAAATGAAACCGAAACCTGAAACTAGCCCTACCAGTAACTTACACCTAATCCTAAACCTAACACTAGCTACATACCTAAACCTAATCCTAAATCTAGCTATTACTCTAGCCCTTGACCTAAACTAAAACATAGTCCTAGCCCTAACAATAACCCTTATTCTAAACCAAACACGAAACCTACCACTAGACCTAACCCTGGTCCTATTCTGGCTTTCACCCTAACCCTAACTTTAAACTGAACACTGGCCCTGACAGTAACTTTAAACCTAGCTATAAACCTGACCCTAACCCAAACCTAAACGTAACACTAGACCTAGGGTTAAGCCTAACCCTAAAACTAGCTCTAATCACAACCCTAGATCTTACATTACACATAGCTCTAACCCTATACCTAAATCTAACACAAAACTTAAATAACTTTAACCCTAATTGAGGCCTAAACCTACCCTAAGCATAACCCTCACCCTAACCTTAACCCCAGTCCTAAACCTAACCCTAACCCTCACCTGAGTCCTAACCCTACCTCAAAGACTAACCCTTCGCCCAAACATGACCCCAGCACTATTCCTAACCATAACCCTAACCATAGCCCTAATCTTAACCTTAACCCTAAACCTAAAACTATCTAACCCTAGGCATTAGCCTAAGTCTAACCCTAACCCTAATAATAACCCTATCCTTAACCCTAACTGAATGCCCAACCAATCCATAAACTGATCCCTAGACCTATCCCTAAACCTACAACTTGCCATAGCCTTAACCCTAACTCAAAACCTGAATTTTAAATTAAAACCAACAGTAAACCTAGCCCTAAAACGAAACTTAAATCTAAACCTAACCTTAACCATAAAGCTAATGTTATATCTAACCCAATCAATTACCCCAAACCTAATGCTAACCCTAATGAAAACCCTAGCCCTAACCCTAAACCTAACACTGACCATAACACTAAGCCTAACCCTTGTCCTAGACCTAATCCTAGCACAAAACGTAATCTTTACCCTAAATCAAATCCTAACCCTACCCTAAGCTAGGGTTACTAGCCCTAACTCAAAACCTAAACCTAACCTAATCGTAACCTAACCATAGCCCTAACCATAGCTCTAACCCGATGTATCATCCTTATGATAACCCTAATCGTAATGCTAACCCTAGGCATAACCCTAACCCTTTTGCTAACCCTAAAGCTCTCAATTGCCCTAAACCTTCCCTGAAACCTAAAACTAACACAATCAATTGCCCTAACCCTAACCCTAACCCTAATGCTCATTTTAGCACTATCCATAAACCTTAACCTAAAACAAACCCTAACCCTGATCCTGACCCTAAAAATACACCTAGCTCTAAACCTGACCCTTACCATAAAAATGAAACTTACACTAGACCTAGACACAAACCTAACCCTAAATCTACCCCAAACTGTAACACTAGGCTGACATAAACCCTAGCCCTTATTCTAGACCTAACCTACAAGTAACCCGATGCATCATCCTAGCCCTAAACTTAGTCTTAATCATAACCCTAACCCTAACCCTAGTCCTAAACCAAATTCTAACCCTCACCCTACCTCTAATCCTAGCTATAACAACACACTATACCCTAAAATTAACTATAACCCTAGCCCTAACACTAGGCATAAGCTGATCACAACCCCTAGCCCTAATCCTAGCACTAACTTAGCCCTATTCCTAAAACTAACCAAAACCCTAGGCCTAAGATTAACTCTAACTCTCACCCTAGTCCTAGCCCTAGTTCTAACCCTATCTGTTACAGTAACCATAACCCTAGCCTTGACCCTTGCCCTATAGTTAGACCTAGCCCTAATCCTTGATCTAATGCTAAATCCAAATCTAACCCTAACCCAAACCTAAGCCTAACACTAATACTAGCCCTAACCCTAATGCTAATCTTATAACTAGCCCAAACCCTAAACCTAGGACTTAAAACATAACTGAGCAAAAGCCCTAACACTAAAAATTAACTTAAACCAAAACCTAACAGTACACCTAGACGTAATCCTAGCCTAATTCGAGTCCTAAAACTAACCTTAAAACTTACCCTGACCCTGACTCATATTCTAAAACTGACCCTATCTCTAAAGGCAACCCTAAACTTAAACCAAAACCTAAAAGTAACCCTAGCCCTAATTCAAGTCATAACCATAAACTTAAAGCAAACCCTGACCTGACTGATATCCTAACAGTCACCCTAGCTCTAAACATAGCCCTCACCTTAAACCAAACAGTAACCCTAGCGCTTATTTGAGTGCTAATCCTAACCCTAAAACTAATCTTGATGCTTTCTCATATCCTAACAATAAGCCTAGCTCTAAATATTAACCTAAACTTAAACCTAAACCTAACACTAGACCTACCCCTAACTCTAACCCTAAAAATAACCCTAATTGTAACCCTGGCTCTTATATTAGCCAATGCAAAAATCTAACCCTAATCCTAATACAAAAACTAGCCCTAATCCGAGCTCAAAATATATTTATATTTAACCCTAACCCTAACTCTAGCATTAATCCTAGCTCTAATGCTATCCCTTAACCTAAGAAAAAACCTAACCCTAATGGTAACCCTAGACCGATCTCTAATTCTTAGGTTAACCAAAACTCTAACCCTATTAATAGTCTTAACCCTAGCCATCATTCTAGCTCTAACCCTATCTAAAACTCTAACGCTAACCCTGACCCTTATTCCGACCCTAACCCTAGGTCTAAAGCTGACCCTAACCCTAGACCAAACCCTAACACTAGCCCTAGACCTAAAGCAAATCCTAAATATAGCCTTAACTCTTCCCCTAGACCTAAACATAAACCTAGCTCCAGCCCTAACAATAACACTAACCTAAGCCTAGACATAACATAGTCCTAATTCTGACTGTAACCCTAACACTAACTCTAACCCAAACACCGACTCTGCCTTTAGAGTAAACCTGTCTCTAAATCTGACCCTACCAAAAATCTAAACATAACTCTAGACCTAGCCATAACCCTAAACCTACAACTAGCCCTCAACATAACCCTAGCTCTTACATTACCCATAGCCCTAACCCTAGCCCTAAACCTAACACAAAACCTACAGCTAATCCTAAGCCTAAATCAAGCCTTAAGCATAACCCTAATTCTAACCCTAGCCCTAACCCTAACCTTACTCTCGCCTTAGTCCTAATCCTAGCTCAAAGCCTAAACATTATTCTAAATATAAACCTACACCTATCCCTCAATCTAACCCTAACACTACCCTAAACCTAACCTTAACCCTAGCCTTAAACCTAGCTCTAAACTGATCAATTAATCTAAACCTAAACCTAAACTTATTGATAATTCTAGGCTTAATGCTAAACCTAAATCTAACTGGAAAACTAACCCTAGACCTAACCTTAAATCTCACACTTGCCATTCATAGACCAAACCCTAGCTCAAACCCTAAGCCTTACTATAAACCTAAATATAACCATAGCCCAACTCTAAGCCTAAACCTCAATCTAACATTAAACATAGCTCTAAATATATATCTAACTGTATACATTACCCTAACCCTAACCCTATCCCTAACAATGTCACTAGCCCTAATCCTAACCCTAATCCTATGAGTACTATAATCTTATCCCTAGAAGTAACCCTAAACCTAACCCTCACCATAACCCTAACCCTAGCTCAAAACCTAATCCTTTTGCTAAACATAAACATAAGCCTAACCCTAGTTTTAACCCTAACCCTAACGCTAATTCAAGACCTATTGCTAACCAGAAACATAGCCCTAAACTTAGCTCTAATTCCATCCATTATACTAACCATAACCCTTACCCTAATGTGAACCCTTGGCCTAATCTTAAGCCTATCACTAACCCTAACACTATCAATTACCCTAAACCTAATGTAAACAGTAAACAAAACCCTATCAGTACCTAACCCACACGCTAGTGCTAACTCAAGCCCTAACCATAGACCCTAACCTCAAGCAAACTCTAAAAATGACCATGACCCTAATAAGTCTCCTAGCTCTAAGGCTGAATTTATATTAAACCTAACCCTTACACTAGACCTAGCCATAATCCTGATCCTAAACCTATCCCCAAACCTAACCTTAGACCTGACATTAGCCATAGCTCTAATCCTAGTCCTAAATCTAACACAAACCCCAGTCCTTATCCTAGCCCTAAACCAAGCATTAATCCTAAACCTAAACCTAATTTTAGGCCTAACCCCAAAATTAACCCTATCCGTAATCTTATCCCTAATTTAGTCCTATTCCTAACCCTAGCCCTAACCCTAGCCTTAAGACTAAATCTAACTCCCACCCTAGCCCAATCCCTAGTTTGAACCCTATTCCTTACCAGAACCCTAATCTTAGCCCTATCATTAGCTCTAGCCATAACCTAGATCTAATTTTAACTCTAAATCAAAACCTAATCCTAAGCCTAACCCTAACTCTAAATCTAACACTAACCCTAAAATAAAACAAAGCCATAGCCCTAAACCTCACCCTTAACCTAAGCAAACCCTTAACCCTAACCCTAAACTTAGTGCTAATTCTAGTTTTAAGCTGAAAACTAGAATTAACAGTGACCCTGACACTGACCACAATACTAACCCTAGTCTAAACATCACCCTAACCCTAACCCTAAACCTAAACTAGACCTACCACTAACCCTAACCCTAAATTTAACCCTAATTGTAACCTGGTACTTACATTAGCCATACCCCTAACCCTAGCACTGTTAACCCCAATCCTAGCCCAAAACCAAGCCCTAACCCGAGTTTTAACCCTAAACCTAATCCTAAACCTAGCCCTAATCAAAATCATAACCCTAGCCCTAACCCTATCTCTAACCCTATCCATTGCCTTAACCATAACCGTAGGTGTAAACTTAACCCTATCCCTAATCCTAAACATATGCATTATTCTAAAGCAAACCTATACCCTAAATCTCACCCTACAATTACACTAACACGAACCATAAAGATAATTCAAGCCCTAACTTTAAACCTTAAACTATCTCACATTTCTAACCCAGAACATGACTCTAATAATACACCTAGCTCTAAACCTGACCCTAACTCTAAACCTAACACTTATATCACATGTAGCCATAAACCTAACTGTAAAACTCTTTTTAAACATAACCCTAGATCTGATATTAGCCCCAGCCCTAATCCTAGCCATAACACTAAAATAAACCATAGCCCTCATCCTAGCCCAAAACCTAGCCTTAATCATAACCCTAACCCTAATCATAGCCCTAACCCTAATTCTAACTCTCACCCTATCTCAAAACCTAGCTATAATGCCATTCCTTACCCTAAACTTAACCCTAACCCTAACCCTAACACTAGGCCTAAGGTGAAAACTAACCCTAGGCCTAATTCTAGCCCTAATTTTTCCCTATCCCTAAGACTAACTCTAACTCTCACACTAGCCCTATACTTACTTCTAACCCTATCCATTACCGTAATCTTAACTCTAGCCCTAACCCTGGCCCTAACCTAGCAATAACCACTGCCTAATCTTTATTCCTATTCCTAAACCTAGATCTAACCCTAACTCTAAAGCTAATTCTAAGCCTAAGCCTAACATTAACACTAGCCCTAGCCCTAATGCTAATCATAAATATAGTACTAACCCTAACCCTTACAGTAAAACAAACCGGAGCAATACTGCTAACCCTAAACCTTAACATAAACCAAACCTTAACACTACACCTAGACCAAACCCTAGCCCTAATTAGAGTCCTAAACTTAACCTTGATACTAACCCTAACTCTGACTCACATCCTGACACTCACCCTAGCTCTAAACACCACCCTAACCCTAAAACAAACCCTTACAGTAACCCTAGCCTTAATTCGAGTCCTAACCCTAACCCTAAAAGTAAACCTGACCCTTACTATTAACCTAACAGTAACACAGCTCTAAATTTCACCCTAACCTTAAACCTGATCCTAACACTAGAGGTTTAACTCCTAACCATCACCCAAAAACTAACCCTAAAACCATAGTTCTTCCATTAGTCATTGCTCTAAACTTAGCCATAATTCTAACACAGAAACTAGCCCTAATCCGAGCCATGAACCTAACTTTAACCCCAACCCTAGTCCTAATCCTAGCTCTAACCCTATCCCTTACCCTATGCCAAATCCTAAACCCAATGCTAATCCTAATCGTAATCCTAATCCTAATCCTTAACCTAACCCATAGAGTTAGGGTTTGGGTAAGGTTATGAATTAGGCTGAGGATTAGGTTAGACCTAATCTTTAATCTAACCCGTACACTAACCCTTGTCCTCATTCTAGCTCTACAACAAACCAAACCCTAATGCTAAGTCTAACCCTTATTCTGACCCTAACAGTAATCATAGGTCTAAACCTGAACCTAACCCTAAACTGAACACTAATACTAGCCTTGATGGTAAACTTATACCTAAACCAAACTCTAACACTAGCCCTAGACCTAAACCTAATCCTAATCTATCCGTAACTCTGTGCCTAGACCTAAAGAAAAACCTAGCCCTAGCCCTAATAATAACCCTTAGCCTAAAGCTGAAAACTAACCTTTCCCCTAATCTTAACCCTAGTCCTAATACTGCTTTCACATTAAACATAACCCTAAACTGAACACTGACCCTGACACCAACACAAACCCTAGCTCTAAACATCATTCTAACACTAAACCTAAACCTAAAACTATTCTTAGGTCTAACATTAACCCTAAAACTACCCCTATCATAGCTAAGTTCTTACATTTGCCATAGCCCTAAACTATTGCAAAACCTAGCCCTAACCAAAGCCCTACCCTAGCTTTAACCCTAAATAAACCTAATGCTAACCCTAGGACTTACCCTAACCCTGTCCATTACCCTAAATCTAACCTGAGCCCTAAACCAAACATGAACCCTAAACCTAACCTTATCCATTGCCCTAGCCCTAACTCAAACCTAATGCTAATTTGAGCCATAACCCTAAACCTCAACCTAATACGAACCCAAAACCTGACTCTGACTATCCCATAGCTCTCAGCTTGAACCTCACCATAAACCTAACTCTGAAACTAGACCTAGCCATAAATCTTACCCGAAAACTATTCCTAACCATAACCCTAGACTTGATTTAGCCCTAGCCCTAATTCTTGCCATAACCCTAACACAAAAGCTAGCCCTCATCCTAGCCCTAAACCTAGCCTTGATCCTAACCCGAACCAGAACTCTAGCCCTATCCCTAATTTTATCACTCACCCTAGTTCTGAACCTTGCTATAACCCCAACCCTTCCCCCAAATCTAACCCTAACTCTAACTCTAGACTTAACCCTTAAACTAATCCTAGACCTGATCCTAGACCTAATTTAACCCTAATCCTACCACTACCACTAAGAATAACTCTAACTCTTGCCCTAACCCTATTCCTAGATCTAACCCTATCCCTTACCATAACCCTAACACTTGCCCTAACCTTAGCCCTAACATTAGCCCTAGCCCTAACACTAGAACTAACCATAACTCTAAGTCCAACCATAACCTTAAGCCTAAACCTCACACTTATACTAGCTCTAACTGTAACACTAATCTTACAACTAGCCCTAATCTAGTACAAGCCCTAAAACAAAACTGAGCCATAGCCCTAACCCTAACACTTAATATAAACCAAAACCTAACCCTACACCTAGCCCTAAACTTAGCACTACTTCCAGTCCTAACCTAACCCTAAAAATAACCTTGAGCCTGACTCTGATGTCAAACTAACCCTATCTCTAACATTGCCCTAAAAGTATATGTAAACCTAAAACTAGTACTAGCCCTAACTGTAACCCTAAAAGTAGCCCTAGTCATAACTCTAGTTCTTACATTAGCCATAGCCTTAACCTAACACAAAATCTATCCCTAAACTGAGCCCTACACCTTGTTTTAATGCTAACCTTAGCCCTAACCATTACAATAAATCTAACCCTAACCCTAAATCTGGCCCTAACCCTAAACCTAACCCTAGACTTAATCCTAACCATAATCCTAGCCCTAACTCTAGCTCTAACCCTATCCATTACCCTAAACATAACAGTAACCCTAATGATAACCCTAGACTTAAACTTAACACTAATCCTAAACCAAGACCTGACACCAACCCTAACCATCAACTTAGCCCTAACCATAGCTCAAACCCTAACACTTAACCTAAACCTAACCCTAACACTAACCCTAGACCTAAAACTAACCCTAGACTTAATCCTAACTATAATCCTAGCCCTAACTCTAGCTCTAACCCTATCCATTACCCTAAACATAACAGTAACCCTAATGATAACCCTAGACTTAAACTTAACACTAATCCTAAACCAAGACCTGACACCAACCCTAACCATCAACTTAGCCCTAACCATAGCTCAAACCCTAACACTTAACCTAAACCTAACCCTAACACTAACCCTAGACCTAAAACTAACCCTAACCCTAATACTAACCATAATCCTAGACCTAAACCTATCCATTACCCTAAACATAACCCTAACTGAAACATAGCTCTAAACATATCTCGAACCACACCTATTTCCAAAACCCTAATTATAAACATCATGATAAAACTAGCCCTAAACCTAAACCTACTCTAACCCTTACTGTAAACTTAACCCTAGACCTAACCATAAACCTAACATTTGCCATAGTCCTAATCCTAGCACAAACTCTGCTGAGGGCCATTGCCAAATAGGTATGATGCATGGCATGACCCAGGTCATTTGCAGTGACATTGCATGTAAGGTGACCTTGCTCAAGGACCAGGGCGGATCAGGCTTTAGGGCGAATCAGGGTTTAGGGTGTTCCTGGTTTAGAACAATCCAGGTTTAGGGCTGTTCCAGGTTTAAGGTGTACCCTGCTGGGAATAGGGCGTATCCTGCTGCTTCAGGCGCACCTGCTCCTTGAGTTCTCCTGGGATTCAGAGAGTATTTGGGATTTCGCCCAGAACGTGAATTTGGCTCAGAACGTGAATTCCCCCAGAACGTGTTTGTAGAGTGCTGGTGTGGGTTCAGGAATAAAGAATTGCTGTTTGAATCTACAAGGCTGTGAGTGGCTCGTGATTTTGTGTCCAGCCAGACTGCAGCAAAACTCTAACAGTTAACGCTAAACCAAACACTAACCCTAGTCCTAAACCTAAATCTAACCCAATTCATTTAGGCCTAACCCCAAGCCTTTCGTTAATATTAACCTTATCCTTACCTAAACCTAAAATGAACACTAAACCTAACACTATCAATTACTCTAACCCTAACTCTAAACCTAAACCTAATGCTAATTCGAGCCCTAAAAATGAACCAAAACCTAACCCAAAATCTGAGCAAGACCCTGACTCTAATAACACACATAGCTCTAAACTGACCCTTACCCTAAACATAACCTTTAAACAAGACCTAGACATAAAACTAACCCTAACAGTATCCTTAAATGTAACCCTAGAACTGACATTAGCACTCTACCTTACTCTTGCCATAAACTTAACACAAACCCGTGCCCTCATCCTAATCATAAACCTAGCCTTAATCCTAACCCAAACACTAACCCTATCCTAAACCCTAATTTCAACACTCGCCCTAGTTCTGAACCTAGATATAACCACATCCTTTCCCCATCCCTAACCCTAACACTACCACTAACACTAACCCTAACCCTAACCCTAGGCCTAATCCTAACACTAACCATATCTCAAATCCTAGCCCTAATTTATTGCTAACTGTAACACTAACTCTATCCCTAGCCCTAAGACTAACACTAACTCTAGCCCTAGACCTATTTCTAGTACCATCCTTATCTATTCCCTACTTCTAACACTAGAACTAACTTTAGTCCTAATCCTAGCCATAGCCCTAATCCTAACACAAAACCTAGCGCTAATCTGAGCCTCAACCCTAGCTTTACCCCGAACCCTAACCCTAACCCTAACACTAATCCAAACCCTAGCTCTAAAACTATTCCTTACCCTAAGCCAAACTCACACCCCAATGCTACCCTACTTTTAACCTAATCCTTAGCTTACCCCAAACACTAACTATATTACTAGTCCTAATCCTAGCCCTCATTCTAATTCTAACCTAACCCGAAGCCTAAGCCTAACCACTACTTTATTCTGACTGTATCGCTAACCCTAGTACAAAGCCTGACCTAAACACTAAACTGAACCCTAACACTAGACCTACCAGTAAACCTATACAAAAACCTAACCATAACACTAGCACTAGACCCAAACTTAATCCTAAATATAGCCATAACTCTAGCCCTAGTCCTAAACGAAAACCTAGCCCTAGCCCTAAAATAACCATTAACCTATTATGAAGACTAACCCTAGCGCTAGAACTAACCCTAGTTCTAATTCTAGCCCTACCAATAAACCCAATGCTAACCCGAATGCTGATGCTTACCATAACACAAATCCTATCTCTAATCCTTATCCTTTCTCAAAACTTAAACCTAACACTAGACATATCTATAACCCTAACCCAAAAAAACTAGCCATAAACATAAACCTACCTCTTACATTACCCATAGCCCTAACACTAGCCATAAACCTCACACAAAACCTAGCCCTAATACAAGCCCTAATTCTAGAACTAAGCATAACCTTAACCCTAACCCTAGCACAAACACTAAACCTAACACTTGTCTTAGCCCTAACCCTAACTCAAACTCTAACCCTTACTCTAAACATAACCCTAGCTCTAAACCTAACCCTAACTCTATCCCTAATCCTAAGTGTAACCATTGCCCAAATACTAGCTCTAATTTTATCCATTTTCTTAAACAGAACCCTAACCCTAATGTTAACCCTAGCCCTAACCCTAACCCTAACCCTAACTGTAGCCCTAAACGTAGACCTGATTCTAACCCTAATCCTTGCCCTAGCCCTAAACCTAGCTCAAACCCTAACACTTATCCTAATCCGAACCCTAACACTAACCCTAGGAGTAACCCAAATCCTAGCCCTAATCCTAACCTTTACCTAAACCCTAACACTAACACTAAACCTATTCATTTGGTTAGCTTATACAAAATGCTAACCCTCGGCCTAACCCTAATCCTATCCCTAACACTAACCCTATATATTACTCTAAAACTAACCTGAACTGTAAACCTAACTCTATCCATTATGCTAACCCCAACCCTAATCCTAATGCTATTTTGAGCCCTAACTGTAAGCCTTAACCCAAACCAAACCATAACTCATACTCTGACCCTAATAATAACCTGGCTCCATACCTGAGCCCTACACTAAACCTAACCCTTACACTAGACCTAGCCATAGACCTATCCCTATCGCTATCCCTAACCATAACCCTAGACCTGACATTATTCCTAAACCTAATCCTAGCCCTAACCCTAACACAAACCCTAGCCCTCATCCTAGCCCTAAACTTACTTAATCCTAACCTGAACCCTCACCCTATCCCTATCCCTAAATATAACCCTCACCCTAGCACTGAACCTAGCTACATAACCCCATCACTTCCCCTAAAACTAAACCTAACCCTAGCCCTGAACCTAGGCCTAACCCTAACACTAATAATAGCACTAATCCTAGCCCTATTTGAACCCTATCCTTAACACTATCCCTAACCCTACCCCTAAGACTAACTCTAAATCACACCCTAGCCCTATTTCTATTTATAACCCTATTCGTTACCATAACCCTCACAATAGACCTAACCTGAGCCCTAATGCTAGCCTTAGCCCTAACCCTAGATCTAATCATAACCCTAAATCTAACCCTAATCTTAAGCCTAAACCTCATTCTACAACTAGCTCTAATACTATTCCTAATCCTAATACTAGCCCTAATCCAAGCTCTAGCCCTAAAATAAAACCTAGCCATTGTTCTAACCCTAAATCTTAACATAAACCAAACCCTAACCCATAACTAGCCATAACCTGTGCTCTAATTCGAGTTCTAGGCATCTAGCCCTCCACCTAACCCTAATTCTAACCCTCACCCTACCTCTAAACCTACCTATAATGTCATCCCTTACCCTAAATTTAAACCTAACCCTAACCATTGGCTTAAGCTAAACACAATACCTACCCTAATCCTAGCCCCAATTTAGCTCTATCTCTAACCCTATCCTAACTCTAGCCCTAAGACTAACTCTAACTCTTGCCATAGCCCTGGTGTTAGTTCTATCCCTATCTGCTACCATAAACCTGACACTAGGCCTAACAGTTGCCAGAAAGTTAGTCCAAGCCCTAATCATATCTAAATCTAACCTTAAACCTAAGCCTAACACTAACACTAGCCCTAACGCTAATGATAATAGTAAAACTAGCCCTAACCCAATCCTAGCAGTAAACCAAAACCGAGCAATAGCCCTAACCCTAAACCTTAACTTAAACCAAACACTAACACTTCACCTAGACCTAAACCTAGCCCTAATTCGAGTCCCAAGCCTCACCTTAAAACTAACCCTGACACTAACTCATATCCTAACACTCACCCTAGATCTAAACACTGTCCTAAACTCAAACAGGACACTAACATTAACAATAGCCCTAATTCAAGTCTTAACACTAACCCTAAAACTAACCCTGACCCTGACTCCTATCCTAACAAGAACCGTAGCTATAAATATCAACTTAACCTTAAACCTAACACTAGCACTCAAACTACCCCTAACCCTAACCCTAAAACTAACCCTAAAGGTAACCCTAGTTCTTATATTAGCCGTTGCCCTAATCCTAGCCTTAACCCTAAAACAAAAGTAGCCCAAAACTGAGCCCTAAACCTAGCTTTAACTCTAACTCTAACCCTCACCATAGCCCTAACTCTAGATCTAAATCAATCCTTTACCCTAAGTGAAATCCTAAACCGAAGAGTAACCCTAGACCTATCTCTAGTCTTTAGACTAACAAAAACCCTAACCCTATTAATAGTCCTAACTCTAGCCTTTGTTTTGGCTCTAACACTATCCCAAACCCTAACCCTAATCCTGATCCTTATTCTGACCCCAACAGTAAACCTAGGTCTAACCCTAACACCAACCGTAACCCAAAATTTAACATAATCCTATCCCTAGACCTAAGTCTAAACCTAACTCTCAGCCTACCCCTAACCATAGCTCAGAACCTAACTCTTATGCTAAAACCCTAAACCTAATCCTAGGTCTAACCCTCACCTTAACCCTAACACAAGACCTAATTTTAACCATATCCCTAGCCCTATCCTTAACTCTAACTGTACTCATTACCCTAAACATAACCCTTACCATAAATCTAACCCTAGGCTTAACCCTAACCCTATCACTTTCCATAAACCTATCAATTAGCCTAACCTAACGTGAAACCTAAACCTAATCCAATTATTACACTAACCCTAACCCAAATTCTAAATTGAGCCCTAAATCTAACCTCAAAAGTAAACCAAACCCTAATACTAACCGTGACCCTTATAATTCCCCTAGCTATAAACCTGACTCTTACCCTATCTAAACCTTACAATAGACCTAGCCATAAAACTAACCCCAAAACTATTCCTAACCTTAACCCTAGACGTGATATTAACCCTAGCCATAATCCTAGCCCTAAACCTAACACAAACCCTAGCCCTTATCCTAGCCCTAAACGTAGCCTTAATTTTATCCCTACCACAAACCTAAACCTAACCCTCGCCCTAGCCCTAACGCTAGCTCAAACACTAATCCTTACCCTAACTTAACTATAACCCCACCCCTAAACACAACACTTACCCTAACCCTAAAACGTACCCTAAATCACACCCTAACCCTATCCCTAAACCTAGCCCTAATTGTAGAGTTAATGCAAATCATAACAATACATAGCTCTACACCTCTCCATTACACTAAACATAACTATAACCCTAATGGTAACCCTAACCCGATTGCTAAACCTAACTCATCCATTACCCTAAACCTTAACTAAAACCTAAACTAAACTTTATCCATTACCCTAATCCAAAACCTAACCCTAATGCTAATTCGAGCCTTAACCCTAAACTTTTAGCTAAACCAAATGCTAACTCTGACCCTGATCCTGACCCTAAAAATAACCCTAGCCCTAAAGCTAACCTTTAACCTAAACCTGACTCTTACACTAGACCTAGGTGAGGTTCCTTGCTAGGATGTGCCCTAAGTTTTGTATTAGGGTTAGGGCTAGATTAGAGTTAGGGCTAATGTCAGGTCTAGGGTATGGTTATGGATAGATTTAGTGTTAGGTTTATGGCTAGGTCTATTGAAAGTTTAGGTTTCTTGTTATGGTTAGGTTTAGAAATATCTGTATTATTAGAGTCAGGATCAAGTTTAGGGTTGGGGTTAGATTAAGGTTTAGTTTTAGGGGTCAAATTAGTCTTACATTTAGGGATTGGGTAAGGACACAGTTAGATTTAGGGTTCAGGTTAGGTTTAGGTTAATAGGATTAAGGCTCGTGCTAGGATTAGGTTTCCGCCTAAGGTTAGCATAAGGATTATAGTTATCATAGGGTAATAAATAGGGTTAAAGCTAGGGTTACGGCTACGTTTATGGTTAGGATTAGGTCTAGGGTTAGGCTTAGGGTTATAGTTAAGGCTAGGGTTATTGTTAAGGTTAGCTTTAGGGTTTAATCCTAAGGTAGGGCTTGGATTAGAGCTAGGTTTTGTGATAGGTTAGAGCTATGGCTAATGTAAGAACTAGTGTAATGATTAAGACTAGTTTTATGGTTAATGTTAGGGCTAGATGTAGTTTCAGGGTTAGTTTTAGGGTTAGGGTGAAATTTAGAGGTAGGGTTAATGTTAGTGTCAAGGACAGTGTTCAGGTATGGTAATGGTTAGGGTTATAGGCAGAATTAAGACTAGGGTTACGTCTAGAGGTAGGGTTAGAGTTTGGGTTAGATTAAGGGTTATTGTTAAGGCTAGGTCTATTTTGTCTTTAGGTCTAGAGCTATAGTTATGGCTAGATTTAGGATTAGGTTTAGGTCTAGGGCTAGTGTTAGGGTTAGGTGTAGATATAAGGTTACCAGTAGGGCTAGTGTTAGGGTTCAGTTTAGGGATAGGTTTATATTTAGAGCTAAGATTAGTGTTAGGTCAGAATAATGGTCAGGGATTGGGTTAGGGTTCGGGTTATGGTTAGATCATGAATGAAGGCTAGGGTTGGGACTAGTTATAGAGTTAGGTTTTGATTAGGCTAAGGATCACTGCTAAGAATACGGTTAGCATCAGGGTGAGGGTTTGGCTTAGGGTAAGCGATAGGGTTAGAGCTAAGGTTAGGAATAGGTTTAGATTTAGGTTTATGGTTAAAGCTCGAGTTAGAACTTGGATTAGGGATAATTTTGTATTAGGTTTAGGGCTAGTGTTATGGATATGGCTATTGTAAGAAATAGGGTTAGGATTATGGTTAGTTTTAGGGCTAGGCTTAGTGTTAGGGTTAGGTTTAAGTTTAGGGTGATGTTTAGAGCTAGGTTTAGTGTTTGGATATGAGTCAGGGTCATGGTTAGGTTTAGGGTTAGGGTTAGGTTTCAAATTAGGGCTAGGGTTAGGGCTGGTGTAGGGTTAGGGTTTGGCCTAGGGTAAGGGTTAGTGTTAGGAGTATGGCTCAGTTTTCTTTTAGGGCTAGGGCTAGGGTTAGGGCTAATTTTAGGAGTAGCATTAGGGTTAGAGCTCTTTTCAGGTTTAGGCTGAGGCCTTAGGTTACGGTTAGTTTTAAAGATAGGTTAGTGCTAGGGCTAAGGATTATGACTAGGGTTAGGGCTTGGGTTAGGGTTATAGTAAGTTATAGGATTAGAATATGCATAGGTCTTGTGTGAGAATCATAGTTAATCTTAATTCTAGGGTAATAGTTAGGATTAGGAATTAGTAATAGTTAGGGTTAGCCCTATATTAGGGCTAGGATTAGGGCTAAGTTTAATATTAGGTTTAGGGCTAGTGTTAGGGTTATGAATAGAGCTACAGGTAGGGTCAGGGTCAGTGTAATGTTTAGGGATTAAGCTACGGTTAGGGCTAGGGGGAGTTTTAGGTTTAGTGGTAGTTCTAGGTTAGGGTTATGGTTATGATTAGGGTTAGGGCTAGGGTTTTCATTAGGGTTAGGGCTAGTTTTAGAGTAATGTATGGGATTAGATGTAAGATTAGTTTTAGGGTTAAGTTTAGGTTATGGTTAAATTTAGGTTCAGGGATAGGTTTAGTTTTTTATTTATGCTATGGTTTAGGGTTAAGTTTATGGCAAGGGTTAGGTTTAGGGTTAATTCGAGGGTTAGGTTTAAGATTAGGGTTATGGATAGGGTTAGGTTTAGGGCTAGGGTTATTATTAAGGTGAGGGTTAGGGTTAGGGTTAGGGTAATGTTAGGTTTAGAGCTAGGGTTAGTACAAGGGTTAAGTTTAGAATTAGGGCTACGGTTAGGTTTATGTTTATGAATAGGCCTAAGGTTTTGTTTAGGCTAAGGGTTAGGCTTTGAGCTAGGGTTAGGTCTAAGGCGAGGGTTAAGGTTAGGGCTACATTTAGGATTATGGTTGTTTTTATCATAGGATTAGGCCACAGAATTGTGCTAGGTTTTTGTTAGGTTTAGGCCCAGGGTTAAGGCTATATGTAATGTAAGATCTAGGGTTCTGTTTAGATCTAGTTTTAGGGTTAGGGTTATGGCTATGTCTAGTGTTAGTTTTAGGTTTTGGGTTAGGTTCAGGCTTAGAGCTAGGTTTAGTGTTAGTGTTAAGGTCAGTGTTCAGGTTAGAGTTAGGTTTAGGGTGAAAGCCAGAATTAGGACTAGGTTTAGGTCTAGGGATAGGGTTAGTGTTCACTTTAGGTTAAGAATTAGGTTAGGTCTAGGGCTCAGGGAGTTTTTAGGTCTAGGTCTAGAATTATGGCTATATTGAGGATTAGGCTTAGGTCTAGGGCTAGTGTTAGGCTTAGGTTTAGGTATAAGGTTACTGGTAGAGCTAGTTTTAGGGTCTGGTTTAAGGTTAGGATCAGATTTGGACTGAGGGTTTCTATTAGGGTAATGATTCGAGTTAGGGTTAGAGCTAGAATGAGGGCTAGGGTTAGGATTAGTAATAGGGTTAGGGTTTGGATTAGGCTATGGATTAGGATTAGGACTAAGGTTAGCATTATATATAGGGATTAGCTTAGGGTAAGTGATAGAGTTAAAGCTAGGGTTAGGGCTAGGATTAGGGGTAGGGTTAGGGCTAGGGCTAGGTTTAGGTTTATGTTTACATCTAGGGTTACGACTCAGATTAGGGCTAGTTTTTCTGTTAGGTTTAAAGAGTGTCAAAGAAATCTGAACAAATAATTTGGGGAGGTAGTTCAGTACATGTATTTTTCCCTGTTATCTCCAACAGTACTTTCGAATAAAGATGTTTTTGCATGCTTCAGCTTTGGGAAACGTTCACAAAGAAGAAACCAGAGTGCCCACATAGAACTGATTGAATGTATGCAGTTTTAAGCAGAGAGCACCAACCCTGTTTGATTTCAAGTTCCATTTCCATTTACCCATATAGGTAAAAACGAAGGAAACCTTAAAATAAAAACTGTTCCTGACAGCAACCATTGAAGGGATAAGACCCCAAACTGGGGAAAATAGTAAGGCAAGGTAAAAGACAAATTATGCCAAGTATCAAATGAATTTGAACAAAACTCACTCTAACACTGTATCTAACCCAACCCTAAACTAATTCTAACCTGTTTAGAGTACCTATGATCATAGAAGTCCCAAACTTGGGGAGCCTAATGGCACAACTTAACAGATAAATCTTGTGCAGTATCAAAGAAATTTGATGAAAATTGGGGGAGGTATTTTAGTACATTCATATTTTCCTGTTTTTTTTTCCTTAAAGTGCTCTTGGATAAATTGTATTTCATGTTTCAGCTTAAGGTACTTTCACAAAGAAAAACCAAAGAGTGCCCACAAGGGCTGATTGAGTGTGTGAAATTTCATGCAGATAGCACCAACACTGTTTGATTTCCAGCTCCATTGCATTCACACCTATAGGCCTTAAGTAAGTGAAACCTAAAAATTCAAACTGTCCCTGACACTGAACCATTAAACCTTGAAGACCAAAACGTGGGGAGCCTACTAAGTCTAGGTCAAGGATGAATCCTGTACAGTATCAAATTAATCCAACCAAAAAAATTTGAAGCTCTTTCATTACATGTGTATTCTGCTTTCTCCTAATGCACCCAGAGATAAAGCTGTTACTTTTTACTTCATCTTAGGGCTACTTCCATGGAAAACACCAGATTATGCTCACTGAAAATTGATGGATTGTGTGAAGATTCAAGCAGCTAGCCCAAACGCTCTTTGATTTCCAGCTTTATTACATTGACCCCTACATGTAAAAAAGAAGAGTAACCTGAAAATTGAAACTGTTCCTGAAACAAAACCCTTTATGTAGGAGGCCCAAACATTTTGAGTATAGTAAAAATATAAAAAGATGAATCCTGCACAGTATCAAAGAAATTTGAAAAGCAAAGTAACTCTTATCTTAACACTAGGTCTAATCCTAGTCCTAACACTAACCCTAACACTATCTTTAACCTGTTAAAGTCCCTTTGATCCTAGAAGTCCCACACTTGGGTGGCCAAGTTGGGTAAGTGAACAGATGAATCTTTCACAATATCAAAGAAGTCTGACCAAATAATCGGGGAGGTAGTTCAGTACATGCATATTTCCCTGATTTCTCCTAAAGTGCTCTCACATAAAGTTGATTTGCATGCTTCAGCTTAGGGCTACTTTTACAAGGAATAAATCAGAGAATGCCCATAGAAAACTGATAGAGTGTGTGAGCATTGAAGTAGCTAGCACCAACCCTGTTGGATTTACAGCTCCATTTCCATTTACACGCATAGGTCAAAATAAATGAAAACTTAAAATACAAACTGTTCAGGAGAACAAACCCTTGAAGTAAGAGGTCCAAACCTAAAGAATATAGTAAGGCTAGGTAAAAGTTGAATCCTGCTCAGTATCAAAGAAATTTGAACAAAACTAAATCTAACGAAATATTAGCTGTAAACCTATCCCTAAACTAATACACAATCTAACCTAACCTGTTTAGAAAACCATTGATCAGAGTAGTCCCCAAATAAAGGAGCCCAGTGGGGCAAGCTAACAGATGAATCCTGTGCAGTATCAAAGAAATCTGACCAAATAACTGTGGGAGGTATTTCATTACGTGCATATTTCCCTGTTTTCTCCTAATGTGCACTTGGATAAATAATTTTTTCATGCTTCAGTTTAAGGTACTTGCACAAGGAACAACCAGAGAGTGCCCATAGAGAGCTGATTGAGTGTGTGAAGTTTCAAGCAGCTAGTACTAACTCTGTTTGATTTCCAGCTCCATTTTCATTCACGTCTATAGGCCATAATAAAGTGAAATCTAAAAATTCAAACTGTTTCTGACAGTGAACTGGCAAACCTTGAAAACTCAAACTTGGGGATCATACTAAGACTAGCAAAAGGATGAATCCTGTACAATATCAAAGTAATCCATGCAAAAAAAAATGAAGCTTGCTCCTAAAGTGCTCACAGATAAAGGTGTTTCTTTCTAATTAAGCTTTGGTCTACTCCCACAAGAAAAAAAAAAGGGGGGGGGGAGCATGTGCCCTGAGAACTGGTTGAGTGTGTGAAGTTAGAAGCAGGTAGTACAAACCTTGTTTGAGTCCAGCTCCATTTCCATTCACCCTTATAGGGCAAAATGAGGTGAAAGATGAAAACTAAAGATACTCCTGAGAGCAAACCCTTTTACTAGGAGGCCCAAATATGGGGAGTATACTAAGAGTAGAAAAAAGATAAATCCTGCCCAGTATTCATAGAGTTGATAAAAACTAACACTAACCCTAACACTAGTTCTAACCCTAACTCTAACCATAACACTAAGCCTAACCTGTTAAGAGAACCTTTGATCATAAAATTTTAAACTTGGGGAGACTAGTGTGACAAGCTGACATATGAATCCTGCACAGTATCAAAGAAATCTGACCAAATATTTGGGGGAGGTATTTCAGTACATGCATATTGCCCTGTTTTCTCCTAAAGTGCTCTTGGATAAACTTGTTTTGCATGCTTCAGCTTATCGATACGTTTATAAGGAAGAAACCAGAGAGTGCCCACAGACAACTGATTGAGTATATGAAGTTCCAACCAGCTAGCACCAACCCTCTGATTTCCAGATCCATTCTCATTTTCTTATATAGGTCAAAATGAAGTGAGATATTAACAACAAACTATTCCCAACAGCGAACCATTGAACCAAGAAGGCCCCAAACTGGGGCCCATAGTGAGGCTAGGTAAAAGATAAATCTTCCCAGTATCATAGAAATTTAAAGAAAACAAACGCTAACCCTAACACTATCTCTAAAGCTAGCCCTAACCCTAAACCTAACACTAACACTTACCTGTTTAGAGAACCATTGATCCTAGAAGTGCCAACCTTGGGGAGCCTAGGGGAGCAAGCTAAAAGATGAATAGTGTGTAGTATCAATGAAATCTGATCAAATTGTTGGGAGACTTATTTCAGTACATACATGTATCTCTGTTTTCTCCTTAAGGGCTCTCAGATACAGTTTCTTTTGCATGCTTCATCTTTGGTCTACCTTCAAAAGACAGAAACTAGAGAGTGCCCACTGAGAACTAATTGTGTGAAGTTTCAAACACCTCTGGCGAACACTATTTGATTTCCAGCTCAATTTTCATTCACATCAATAAGCCATAATGAAGGGAAACCCAAAATACAAACTGTTCCTGACAGTGAACCATTGAACCGACAAGGCTCAAACCTGTGGAGCATAATAAGGCTAAGTAAAAGATGAATCCTTCCCAGTACCATAGAAATTTGAAGAAATCTAGGGCCGCATGGGTGCTCTGGGTGCAGATGGAAGGCTGGGCTGTGCAGTTTCTCTGGGCGCTAACAGCACTCTCAGCCACACAGGCGCTATCTGCACACACGGAAGGCAGCACAGAACACGGAGACTTTGCTTGAGAATCACCAGAACGAGCTGTGGACACAGCACAAGGTCACTCCAGAACCACCCACCTCACCAAATACCATACATGGGTAATAGATGGAATCCATCTTGCAAAACCTTACTCGCCATCTATCACTGGGCGTGGCTACCAGCTGGGTTCTGCAGCTTATCAGGTACCCAGTTTCCAACTCCCCTACCTCAAGCTGTGATAACTCAAGATTTTTCACACAAGCTTTTGGGGGGTGTAGCTATCAATGAGGAACAGCAACTGTACACACACCTGGTTTCCAATTCAGAGACCAAAAGTAGGGAGGCTCCAGGTAGAAGCTCAAGCCCTCTCACCCTGGCTACCTCCTCCACCCTGAGCAAAGAGACTCAAGCTAGGAATAGAAAACTCCATCTAATGTAAGAAAAGAAAACAGAGTTCTGAGAGCCTTTTTTTTCTTACTTACTTTTCTTGCTCTTCTCATCCATTCTCCTCTACCCTTCCCCATCTGGTCCTCACAACCTCAACATATATGAAACCAAGTACTCTCCATGAGATCGGACTTTAAGAACTGAATCATTAGAATTGTATAATTTAGAGGAATTGCATAGGCCCCATCTCATCACCTGTTTATTTGCTCTTATTTTCTTTCTCCCTCTCTTTCTTTATTTCCTTGTTATTTTTCTTCTTTTTTCTTTCTCCCTCTATCCCACTTTCAGCCTCCTAACTTTTACTATTTATACATTGGGTAATTTTATGAATACAGATAAGCAGTTTGAATTTATACCTTCTTCCGTGAATCCCCCGTCTAGTCATTCGAGTTGTCCTCCAAAGTTGCTGAGTTAGATTAATCACATACCCTCATTCCTTTCCCCCTAACTTAGAATCCTACCCCTGATCCTCAGTTCTCTATACACTACCAGAAATTTTATGCATTTTATGAAACTAATGACTATATTCTAAATAATAATTGAAGCCAACACCTGTAGACACAGAGTCTAAATATAAATGTATTTATAATGGTTAGGTTTAGGCTTCGGATTAAGGTTAGATTTAGAGTTAGGTTTTGATCTATGGTTAGGGCTAGGGCTAAGGATAGGGCAAGGGTTAAGACTAATGTTTGGGTTAGGTGTAGGATTATGGTAAGGGATAGGGTTAGAACTAGTGATAGGGCTAGTATGAGAGTTAGAGTTAGTCTTAGAGCTAGGATTAGGGTTAGGGTTAGGGTTAGGGATAGGGCTAAATTAGGGCTAGTGTTAGTGTTAGGTTTAGGCCTTGGGTTAGGGTTGTATTTAGGATTACATTTAGGGTAAGGTATTGGGTTATAGCTAGATTGAGGCCTAGGGCAAGGGTTAGTATTAGGGTTTGGGCTAGGATTAGGTTTATGGTTATGATTAATGTTAGGTTTAGGGCCAGGATGAGGGCTAATGTTTGTGTTAGGATTAGGGCTAGTATTAGGGCTAGGGCTAATGTCAGGTCTAGTGTTACAGTTAGGGATAGATTTAGTGTTAGGTGTATACTAAGGGTCAGATTTAGAACTAGGGTTATTATTAGGGTCAGGATCAAGGTGAGGGTTTGGGTTAGGTTAGGGTTTATGTTTAGGGCTTGAATTAACATTAGGGATTCGGGTTAAGGTAATGAAAGAATTAGGTTTAGGGTTTAGGTGTGGTTTAGTGTAATGGGTAGGGTTATGTTTAGGCCTAGGGTTAGCATCAGTGTTATCATTAGGGTAATGGATAGGGTTAGACCTAAGTTTAGGGGTAGGGTTATGTATAGGTCTAGGGCTTTGGTTTGTGTTAGTTTAGGTTGTAGGTGTGGTTTAGAGTAATAGATAGGATTAGGGTTAGGCTTAGGTTTAGCATAATGAGTTATCATTAGGGTAATGGATGGGGTTAGACCTAAGATTAGGGTACGGTTATGTATTGAATTAGGGCTTTTCGTGGGTTGGGGTTACATTTACGTTTAGGGTTAAAGCTAGGTTTAGTGCCTGAGGATGTGCCTCAAGAAGTAGCGTGCTCGCCTGCCATGTGCAGGGCACTGGGTTTGATTCTCAGCACCACATACCAATAAAATAAAGATGTTGTGTCCCCCGAAAACTAAAAAATACATATTAAAAAAAACTAGGTTTAGGACTTGGATTGAGCCTAGGTTTTGTGTTAGGTTAGGGCTAGGGTTAAGGCTACGGCTAATGTACAAAGCAGCGTTATGATTAGAGTAGGGTCAGGGATAGGGCTATGTCAAGTGTTAGGTTTAAATTTGCAGTTATGATGGTGTTTAGAGCTAGGTTTAATGTTAGGGTCAGAGTCAGAGTCCAGATTAGTTTTCAGGTCAGGGTCAGGACTAGAATTAGAGATAGGATTAGGGCTAGGTGTAGGGTTATGGTTATGATTTGGTTTTGCTTTAGGGCTAGGGGTAGAGTTAGGGCTAGTTTTAGAATTAGCACTAGTGTTAGTGTGAGGTTTAGTCTTAGGTTTAGGCTTAGATTAGGAGTTTTGTTTAGATCTAGGCTTTGAGCTAGGGGTAAGGGTAGGGCTAGGATTAGGGCTAAGTTTAGGGCTAGATATTGGGTGATGGTAAGGGATAGGGTTAGAAATAGGTATAAGGCTAGGGTGAGAGTTTGAGTTAGTCGTAGGACTAGGGTTAGTGTTGGGTTATTGTTAGGGCTAAATTAGGGCTGGGATTAAGAATGTGGTTAGTGTTAGGGTTAGGCCTTGGTTGAGGGCTAGGGTTAGTGTTAAGGTTAGGGTTAGGGTTAGGGTTAGGTTTAGGTTAAGGGATGGGATTATAGCTACTTTTAGCACTAGGGTAAGGATTAGAGTTAGGGTTTGGTTATGGTTACATTTATGATTAAGACGAGGTTTATAGCTAGAATGTGGGCTAAGGTTTTTAGTAGGATTAGGGCCAGGATTAGAGTGAGGGCTAATGTCAGGTCTAGGGTTACAGTTAGGGGGAGGTTTAGGGTTAGGTTTATAGCTAGGTCTATTGTAAGGGTCAGGTTTCTTGTTAGGGTCAGGTTTAGAGGTATGGGTATTATTGGGGTAAGGGTCAGTATAGGGTTTTTATTAGATTAAGGTTTAGGGTTAAGGCTCAAGTTATCATTATGGTTATGAATAGGTTAATGATAGTTTTAGGTTTAGAGTTGAGGTTAGGTGTTCGGCAATGGGTAGGGTTAGGGTTAAGTATAGGATTAGGGTTCAGTGTATGGTTAGCATAAGGCTTAGGGTTATCATTAGGGTAATGTAGTAGGGCTAGTGTTATGCTGAGGATTAGGTCTAGGGTTACGCCTGGGTTTAGGTTTAGGGCAAAGTTTAGGGTTATGGTTAGCTTTAGTGTTAAAGCTAGGGTAGGGCTTAGGTTAGGGCTAGATATTGCAATAGGTTAAGGCTATGACAAATGTAAGAATTTTTTTATTATTAGGGCTAAGTTTAGAGTTAAATATAGAGCTAAGTATAGTTTTATGGTTAGGTTTAGGGTTAAGGTGATGTTTAGAGATAGGGTTAATGTTAATATCAGGGTCAGTTTTCAGTTTAGGGTATGGTTAATGGTAAAGCCAGAATTAGGACTAGGTATAAAACTAGTGGAAGTGTTAGTTTTTGGCTTTAGGCTAAGGGTTATTATTAGGGCTAGAGCTAAGTTTTTCTTTAGGTCTAGGGCTAGAGTTATGGATAGTTTAGGATTAGGTTTAGGTCTAGGGCTAGTGTTAGGGTTAGGTTTAGGTATAAGGTTACCAAGAGGGCTAATATTAGGGTTCGGTTTAGGGTTAGGTTCAGGTTTAGACCTATAATTAGTGTTAGGGTCAGAATAAGGGTCAGAGTTAGGGTTAGGGTTTGGGTTATGGTTAGAGCTAGAATGAGGGCTAGGGTTAGGACAACTAATAGGGTTAGGGTTTTGGTTCGGTTGAGGAATAGAATTAGGATTAGGATTAGAAATAGCATTAGGTTTAGGATTTGGCATAGGGTAAGGGATAGGTTTAGAGCTAGGGTTAGGGCTAGGGTTAGGGTTAAAGCTAGGTTTAGGGCTCAGATTAGGGCTAGTTTTGTGTTAGGCTTATGGCTAGGGTTAGAGCAATGGCTAATGTAAGAAGTATGGTATATAGGGTTAGTTTTAGGGTTATGGTTAGGGGTTAAATCTCTAGTGTTAGGATTATGTTTAAGGGTAGGTTGAACGATAGAGCTAGTGTTAGTGTTAGGTTAATAGTCAGGGTCAGGTTTAGTTTTAGGGTTAGGGTTAGGACTTGAATTAAGGCTAGGATTACTGTAAGGTTTCGGTTTAAGGTTAGGGTGGTGTTTAGAGCTAAGGTGAGTGTTAGGATATGAGTCAGAGTTAGGGATAGTATTAAGGTTAAGATTAGGACTCCAATTAGGCTAGGGTAAGGTCTAGGTGTAGTGTTAAGGTTTGGTTTAAGTTAAGGTTTAGGGTTAGGCCTCTTGCTCGGTTTTGTTTTACTGGAAGGGTTAGTGTTATTGCTAGTTTTATGATTAGCATTCGGGCTAGGGCCATTGTTAATGTTAGGCGTAGGTTTAGGTTTAGGGTTAGATTTAGAGTTAAGGTTAGATCTAGGGTTAGGACTAGGAATAAGGATTTGGTAATGGTTATGGCTAGGTTTAGGGCTAGGTTTAGGATTACAGTAATGGATAGTGTTAGAAGAAGGGACAGGGCTACTGTGAGAGTTAGAGTTAGTCTTAGGGCTAGGGTTAGGGTTTCAGTTAGGGATAGGGTTAAATTAGGGCTAGGATTAGGGCTAGGATTAGTGTTTACTTTAGGCCTAGAGTTAGGGTTAGGGTTAGGTTTAAGTTTAGGATAAGGAATGGCATTATAGCTAGGCTTAGAGATAAGGTGAAGGTTAGAATTAGGGTTAGGGCTATGGTTAGGTTAGGGTTAGGGTAATGATTAAGGCTAGGTTTGGGGCTAGGATTAGGGCTATGCTTTAATTTAGTGTTAGGGCTAGGATTAGGCCTAGGGCTAATATCAGATCTAGGGTTATGGTTAAAGATACTTTTAGGGTTAGGTTTATCCCTACCTATAATGAAAGGGTTAGGTTTAGCTTTGGGGTCAGGTTTAGATCTAGGGTCAAGGTCTGGGTTAGAAGTTTGGGATATGATAAGGTTTAAAGTTAGGGCTCGAATTAGCATCATGGTTAGTGTTAGTGTAATTATAATATGAGGTATAGGGTTTAGGTTTGGTTTAGAATAATGCGTATGTTTAGGATTAGGGATAGGGTTAGGTTTAGGCCTAGAGTTATGGTTATTGCAATGGATAGGTTTAGAGATATGTTTAGGGCTAGGGTAATGGTTTTGATTAGGGTTAGCATTAGGATTAGGTTTAGGGTTAAAGCTCGGGTTAGGTCTTGGATTAGGGCTAGGTTTTGGGTTAAGTTAGTGCTAAGGTTAGGGGTAAGGCGAATGTTAGTATCAGGGTTACAATTAGGGTTAAATTTAGGGTTAGGGTTAGTGGTAGGTCTAGTGTTAGGTTTAGGGTTAGGGTTAGGGTGATGTTTAGACTAGGGTTAGTATTATGGTCAAGTCAGGGTCAGTGTCAGTTCCAGCTTTCAGCTTAAAACTAGAATTAGAGCTAAGGTTATGTTTAGAGTTAAGGGTTTGTTTAGATTAAGAGTTAGAGTTAGGGCTATGGCTCAGTTTTGTTTTAGGACTAGGGTTAAAGTTAGATTTAGAGTTATGGTTAGGGTTAGGCTTAGGGTTAGGGTTTGATTTAGAGTTAAAATTAGATCTAGGTTAGGGCTAGAGCTAATGATAGGGTTAGGCTTAGGGTTAGGGTTTGATTTAGAGTTAAAATTAGATCTAGGTTAGGGCTAGAGCTAATGATAGGGCTAGGGTTAGGGCTGGGTTTAGGGCTAGAATTAGGGTTCCTGCAAGTGATAGGGTTAGAACTAGGGATGGTGCAAGGGTGAGAGTTAGTCGTAGGGCTAGGGTTTGAGCTAGGGTTATGAATAGGACTAAATTAGTGCTAAGATTAGGGCTAGGGTTAGTTCCTGGGTTAGGCCTAAAGTTAGGTTTAGGGTTAGGATTAAGGCTAGGTTTAGGCCTGGGGTTTGTGTTAGGTTTAGGGCTAGGATTAAGGCTATGGCTAATGTCAGATCTAAGCTTATGGTTGGGGATAGTTTTAGGATTAGTGTTTATGGCTAAGTCTAGTGTAGGGGTTAGGTTTAGTATAAAAGTCATCCTTAGAGCTAGGAGATTTATTAGGGTCAGGGTCAGTGTTAGAGTTTGTTTGAGGTTAGCTTTTAGGGTTAGCGCTTGAATTAGCACTAGGGTGTGTGTTACGGTAATGATAGGGTTTTGTTTAGAGTTAGCATTAGGTTTAGGGTAATTGATAGGTTTAGGGTTAGCAATAGGTTTAAGGTTAGGCCTAGGGTTCACATTAAGGTAAGGGTTATGGTTAGTATAATGGAAAGCATTAGAGTTAAGTTTTGGGCTAGGTTTATGGTTAAGAAGAGGTCTTAAATAAGGGTTAGGGTTAGGGTTAAAACTAGGGTTAGGCTTAGGCTTATGTTTAGCATAAGGGTTCGGTTTTCATCTATGGTTAGGGCTACGGTGAGGGTTAGATTTAGGGTTACTTCTAGAGATAAGATTATAGTACTCATAGGGTTAGGGTTAGGATTAGGGCTAGGGACATCATTAGGGATAGGGTTAGGTTTAGGGTAATGTATACGATTAGATGTAGATTTAGGGCTATGTTTAAAGTTAGACTGAGGTTTAGGCTTAGAGTTAGGGCTATGGTTATGTTTAGGTTTATAGTAAGGGTTAGGGTTTGAGCTAGGGTTAGGTCTATGGCAAGTGTGAGATTTAAGGTTAGGTCTAGGGTTAGTTTCCAGTTAGTCTTAGGTTTAGCATTAAGCCTAGGATTATCAATAAGGTTAGGTTTAGGTTTAGAGTAATGAGTAGGTTTAGAGCTAGGTGTAGGGCTAGGATTAAGTTTAGAATTAGGGATAGGGTTAGGGTTAGATTGAGGGATAGGTTTCGGTTTATGTTTAGAGAAATGTTTAGGCTTTGAGCTAGGATTAGGACTAAGGTGAGGGTTAGGTTAGGGTTACTGCTAGGGTTAGGGTTAGGGTTAGGTTTATGCTTAAGGCTTGATTTAGGCCTAGGACTAGCTCTAACTTTTGTGTTATGTTTAGGGCTAGGGTTATTGCTATGGGTAATGTAAGAGCTAGGGTTATGTTCAGAGCTAGCTCTAGGGTTAGGGTTATGGCTAGGTCTAGTGTTCGGTTTAGATAAGCGCTAGGGTTACTCTTAGTGTTTGGTTTAAGGTGAGGGCTGTGTTTAGAGCTAGGGTGACTTTTAGGATATCAGTCAGGTCAGGGTGTGCTTGAAGGTTAGGGTTATGACTTGAATTAGGGCTAGGGTTACTGTTAGGGTTTGGTTTAATTTTAGCGTGGTCTTTAGAGCTAGGGTCAGTGTTAGGTTATGAGTCAGGGTCAGGGTAAGTTTTAATGTTAGGGTTAGGACTTGAATTAGGGCTAGAGTTTTCTCTAGGTATAGTGTTAGGGTTTGGTTTAAGTTAAAGTTTAGTGTTAGGGCTGTTGCTCAGTTTTGTTTTAGGCTTTGGTCTAGTTTTAAGATTAGCATTAGGGTTAGGGCTAGTGTTAGTGTTAGGTTTAGGGTTAGATTTGGATTTAGCATTAGATCTAGGATTAGGGCTAGGTCTAACTATTGGGCAAGGGTTAGGGCTAGGGTTATGGTTATGGTAACAGATAGGGTTAGAAGTAGGGCTAAGGTTAGGGTGAGATTTAGAGTTAGTCTTAGGGCTAGGGTTTTGGTTAGTTTTATGGATAGGGCTAAGTTAGGGCTGGGATTAGGGCTAGGGTTAGTGTTCAGCTTTGGCCTAGTGTTAGGGCTAGGGTTATAGTTAATTTTAGGATACGTTATGGTGTTATTGCTAGGTTTACAGGCAGGGTGAGGGTTAGAATTAGGGTTAGGGCTAGGGTTAGGGTTAGGGTTATGATTAAGGCTAGGTTAAGGGCTAGGATGAGGGCTAGGGTTTGTTGTAGGTTTAGATCTAGAATTAGGGCTAGGGATAATGTCAGGTCTAGTGTTACAGTTTGGAGTATATTTAGGGTTAGGTTTGTGTCTATGCCTAGTGTACTGGTTAGGCTTTGGGTAAAGGTCAGGTTTAGAGCAAGGTGTATTTTTAGGGTCAGGATCAGTGTTAGGGTATTTTTTAGGTTAAGTTTTAGGGATAGGGCTCAAATGAGCATTAGGGTTAGTGTTAGGGTTATGGTAATTGATTGGGTTAAGTTTAGATTTCAGGGTAGGTTTAGATTTTGGAGAGCATTAGGGTTAGCAAAAGGGTTAGGGTTATGCCTAGGGTTAGCATTAGGATTAGGGTTATCATAAGGATAATATATAGGGTTAGATCTATGGTTAGGGCTAGGGTTAGGTTAGGATTAGGGCTAGAGTTAGGTTAGGTTTGGGATTAGAGCTATTAATCCTAGCTTAGGGTTAGGGTTAGGTATATATTTAGGGTAAAGTTTAGGTTTTTGAGCTAGGGTTGGGTCTAGGGCAAGGGTTAGGTTTAGTGTTATGGTCAGGGTTAGGTTTATGGTTGGGGCTGGGGTTTTCATTAGGGTTAGGATTAGGTTTAGGCTAATGGATTGGGTTACATGTAAGGTTAGCTTTATTGTTAAGGTTAGGTTTAGGTTTAAGTTTAATTTTAGGGCTAGGTTTACTGTTGATTTTAGGGTCAGAGTTAGGGTTTGAGTTAGGGTTAAGACTATGGCAAGGTTTAGGTTTAGGGTTAGGTCTAGGGTTAGGTTTATGGTTAGGGTTAGGGTTTCAGTTAGGGTTATGGATAGGTTTATCATTAAGGTTATGTTTAGAGTTAGGGTAATGGCTAAAGTTAAAGCTAGTGTTAGGTCTAGGGTTAACGTTAGAATTACGGCTCCGGTTAGGGTTATGATTAGGGATTGTGCTAGGGTTATGTTTTGTCTAAGGGTTAGGCTTTGAGCTCAGGTTCGGACTAAGGTGAGGATTAGGGTTAGGGTTAGGACTAAGGTTAGGGTTATGCTTAGGGTAAGTTTAGGCCTCGATTAGTGTTAGGGTTATTTAAGTTTTGTGTTAGGTTTAGCCCTAGGGTTAGTGCTATGTGTAATGTAAATTCTAGGGTTCTGATTAGAGCTAGTTTTAGGGTTAGGCTTAATGCTAGATCTAGTGTTAGGTTTAGGTTTGGGGTTAAGGTAAGTTTTAGAGCTAGGTTTAATGTTAGTGTCAGGGCCAGTATTCAGGTTAAAGTTAGGGTTAGTGTGAAATCCAGAATAGTACTAGGGTTAGGTCTAGTGGCAGGGTTAGTGTTTGGTTAGGTTAAGGTTTATCCATAGGGCTAGCACTAAGTTTTTGTTTAGGTCAGGGGCTCGAGTAATAGCTAAATTTAGGATTAGGTTTAAGTATGGGGCTAGTGTTAGTTTTAGGTTTAGGTATAAGTTTACTGGTAGGGCTAGTTTCAGGTTTCGGTTTCTGTTAAGGTCAAATTTAGACCTATAATTAGTGTTAGGGTCAGAATAAGGGTGAAGGTTAGGGTGAGGTTTGGGGTTAGGATTAGATCTAGAATGAGGGCTGGTGTTAGGACTAGTAATAGGGTTATTGTTTGGGTTTGGCTAAGGATTAGGATTAGGACTAGAGTTAGCATTATGAATAGGGTTTGGCTTAGGGTAATGGATAGAATTAATGGTAGGGTTAAGGCTAGGATTAGAGTTATGTTTAGGGCTAGTTTTAGGGTTAGGTTTAGCATTAAATCTAGTGTTAGGGTTAGGGTTAGGGTTTGGCTAAGGCCAATATAAGAACTAGAGTTATGATTATGGTTAGTTTTAGGGTTATGGTTTCGGCTAGGTCTAGTGTTAGCATTAGTTTTAGGGTTAGGGTGATTTTTAGAGCTAGGGTTTGTGAATGAGGGTTAGTTTTAGGCCTAGGACTCGAATTAGAGCTTGGGTTATGGCTAGTTATGGGTTAGGGTTTGGTTTAAGTTAAGATTTAGGGTTAGAACAATGGCTAGGTTTTATTTTAGGGCTAGAGCTTGGATTAGGGCTATTTTTAAGATTAGCAATAGAGTTAGAGCTAGTTGTAGAATGAGGTTTTGGCTTAAGATTAGAGTTAGATTTAGAGTTATGGTTAGATCTAGGGTTATAGCTATGGCTAGCGTTAGGGCTCAGGTTAGGGCTATTGTGAGGGTTAAGGTAACGAATAGGGTTATAAATAGAAAGTGCTAGGTTGTGAGTTAGAGTTAGTCTTAGGGCTAGGGTTAGGGGTAGGGTTAAGGTTAGATTTCTAATAGGGCTAGGATTAGTGCTATGATTAGTGTTAGAGTTAGGCCTATGGTTAGGGCTAGGGTTAGGGTTAGTTTTAGGGGAAGGGATGGGGTTATATAGCTAGGTTCAGTGCTATTGTGAAGGTTATATTTAGGGATAGGGATAGAGTGAGGATTTCGTTTAGGATTAAGTAGGTTTAGGGCTCGGATGAGGGCTAGGGTTTGCGTTAGGGTTAGGGCTAAGATTAGGGCTAGGGATAATGTCAGGTCTAGGGTTATGCTTAGGGATAGTGATAGGGATAGGTTTATGGCTAGGTCTAGTGTAAGGATTAGGTTTAGTGTAGGGCTCAGGTATAGAGCTAGGTTATTATTAGGGTCAGAGTATGAGTTATGGTTTCTTTTGGGTTAAGGCTTACAGTTAGGGCTCAAAATACCATTAGAGTTAGGGTTGGGGTTAGGGTACTGGATAGAGTTAGATTTACAGTACAGGTTAGGTTTAGAGTAATATATAGGATTAGTGTTAGGGATAGTGTTAGGATTAGGCCAAGGGTTAGCATTTGGTTTAAGCTAAACAAGTGAATAGGTTTAGTGCTAGTGTTAGGGCTTTGGAAAAAGTTAGGATTAGGGCTAGGATTGGGTTACTCCTAGGGTTAGTGTTAGGGTTCGGTTTAGGGTAAGTGTTAGGGTTTGAGCTAGGTTTAGGGCTAGGGCAAGGGTTAGGGTTAGAATCAGGGTTACAATTAGGGTTAGGGCTAGGGTTAGGGCTAGGGTTAGCATTATGGTTCGGGTTATGTTTAAGGTAATGGATAAAGTTAGAGCTAGTATTTGGGCTATGGTTACACTTAGGGTTAGGTATAGGGTTAGGGTTAGGTTTAGAGCTAGGGTTATTTTTACAATAAGGGTTAGAGTTTGAGTTAGGGTTAGGGCTAGGGCAAACATTAGGTTTAGAGTTTGTGCAAGTGTTAGGGTTAAGGTTATGCTTAATTCTAGGTTTAGGGCTTGTATTAGGGCTAGGTTTTGTGTGAGGTTTATGGCTAGTGTTAGGGATATGGGTAATGTAAGAGCTAGGTTTATGTTTATGGCTAGTTTTTTGGGTCAGGGTTATAGATATGTCTAGTGTTAGGTTTAAGTTTTGAGAAAGGATAAGGATTAGAGATAGGGTTTGTTTTAGGGTAAGCATCAGTGTTCGGGTCAGCATTGGGTTTATTGTTAGGGCTAGAATTAGAACTAGGGTTAGGTCTAGAGCTAGGGTTAGTCTTAGCATTAGGTTAATGGTTATTTTAGGGCTAGGGCTAGGTTTTTGTTTAGGACTAGCGCTAGAGTTATGGCTATAATTAGGATTAAGTTTGGGTCTAGTTCTAGTGTTATGGTTAGGTTTAGGTATAGGTTTACTGGTAGGGCTAGTGTTAGGGTTCAGTTTAGTGTTTAGGTCAGGCTTTGAACTAGGGTTAGTGATAGGGTCAGCATAAGGGCAAGGGTTGGGCTTAGGTTTTAGGTTTGTTTAGAGATAGAATGAGGGCTAGGATTAGGACTAGTAATATAGTTAGTGTTTGGGGTAAGCTAAGGATTAGGTTAAAAGTAGTGTAGCATTGGGGTGAGAGTTTGTTAGGGTAAGGTTTAGGTTCAGAATTAGGGTTAGATTTAGAGTTAGGGTTAGTTCTAGGTTTAGGACTATGGTTCGGGTTAGGACAAAATTTAGGGCTAGTGTTAGGGTTAGACAATAGATAAGTTTGGTACTAGAAATAGTTCTAGGGCTAGAGTTAGTGTTAGTCTTAGGGCTAGGGTTAGAGTTATGGTTACAGTTAGCAATAAATTAAGGCTAGGATTTGAGCTACGGTTTGTGTTAGGTTTAGGCCTAGGGTTAGGGCTAGGGTTAGTGTTAGTGGTAGTGTTAGGGTTAGGGTTAGGGATAGGGGAAAGGATGTGGTTACACCTAGGTTCAGAACTAGGGCAAGGGTTGAAATTAGGGTTTGGGATAGGATTAGTGTTCGGGTTAGGATTAAGGCTAGGTTTACGATTAGGATGAGGGCTCGGGTCTGTGTTAGGTTTAAGGCAAGAATAAGGTAGAGTGCTCATGTCACGTCTAGGGTTACATTTAGGGATACTGTTAGGGTTAGTTTTATGGCTAGCTCTAGTTTAAAGGTTATGTTTAGGGTAAGGGTCAGTTTAGAGCTAGGTGTGTTATTAGAGTCAGGGTTTGCTCAGAGTTTGGATTAGGTTTTGGTTTATTATTAGGGCTCGAATTAGCATTAGGGTTAGGTTTAGAGTTAGGGTTAGAGTAATAGATAGTGTTAGGTTTAGTGTTCATTTTAGGTTTACGTAAGGATAAGTTTAATATTAGCGAAAGGTTTGTGGTTAGGCCTAAATGGATAGGGTTAGATTTAGGTTTAGGACTAGGGTTAGTGTTAGGTTTAGCGTTAACTGTTAGGGTTTGTGCTAGGATTAGGACTATGGCAAATGTTCGGTTTATGGTTAGGTCTAGGGTTAGGTTTAAAGTTAGGGTTAGTGAGGGTTTAGGGTTTGGACTAGGTTACGTTTACAGTTAGGGTTACAGTATGTTTAGGTTTAGGGCTAGTGTTATTATGATGTTTATAATTAGGGTTAGGGTAATGGGTGGGGTTAGAGCTATGTTTAGAGCTATGTTTGGGTTAGGCTTATGTTTAGGGTAATGGATAGGTTTAGGTCTAGGATTATTGTTAGGATTAGGGCTAGGGTTAGTTTTAGGTCTAGGGTTAGTGTTAGGGTTAGGTTTAGGGTAAGTGTTAGAGTTTGAGCTATGGTTAGGGCTAAGTTGATGGTTAGGGTTAGTATCAGGTCTAGGTTTAGGTTTAGGTTTAAGTTTAAAGCTAGTGTTATCATTAGGGTTAGGGTTATGTTTAGGGTAATGGATAGGGTTAGAGCTAGAGTTAGGTCTAGGATTATGGTTAGGATTAAGTCTAGGGTTAGGTTTAGGGTTAGGGCCAGATTTAGGTTTAGGTTTAGGTTTAGGGTAATGGTTAAGGCTAAGGTTAGGGTTAGGGTTAAAACAAGGTGTAGGGCTCAGTTTAGGGATAGATTTTGCGTTAGGTTAAATCTATGGCTAATTTAAGAACGAGATTTATGATTAGGGCTACTTTTAGGGTTACAGTTAGGGCTAGTACTAGTTTTAGGTTTATGTATACTTTTAGAGCGATGTTAGAGCTAGGGTTAGTTTAAGGTCAGAGTCGGGCTCAAGGTTAGTTTTAGGGTTAGGTTAGGACTGGAATTAGGGCTATGGTTAGGGCTAGGTGTAGGGTTAAGTTTTGGTTTAGATAAGTGTTAAAGTTAGGGCTATGGCTTTGTTTTATTTTAGGGTTGAACTAGATTAGGTCTAGTTTTCAGATTAGTGTTACTGTTAGAGCTAGTGTTAATGTGAGGCTTAGGCTTAAGTTTAGGATTGGAGTTAGAGTTATGGTTAGTTTTAGGGTTAGGGCTAGGGCTAGTGTTAGGGCTAAGGTTAGGGCAAGAGTCAGGGTTATGTTAAAGGATAGGGTTAGATCTAGGAATAGGGCTAGGGCAAGAGTTAGAGTTAGTCTTAGGGGTAGTGGTAGGATTAATGCTAAATTAGGGCTAGGATCAGGTCTAGGATTAGTGCAAGGGTTAAGTCTAGACTTAGAGTTAGAGTTAGATTTGGGTGAAGGGATGGGTTTATAGCAAGGTTCAGAACTAGCGTGAGGGATAAAATTAGGGATAGGGCTAGAGATCTGGTTCGGGTTTGGATCAAGGTTAGGTTTAGGGCTAGGATGAGGGCTAGCATTTGTGTTAGGGTTATGGCAAGTATTAGGGCTAGGGCTAATATCAGGTCTAGGGTTATGGTTAGGGATAGTTTTGGGGTAAGATTTATGGCTAGGTCTAGTTTTAGAGTTAGGTTTAGTGTGAGGTTCAAGTTGAGAGCTAGGGGTATTATAATATTCAGAATCAGGTTTTGGGTTTGTGTTAGGTTGAGGTTTAGGGTTATGGCTCAAATTAGCATTAGGTTTGAGTTAGGGCTAGTGTAATGAATAAGGTTAGGTTTAGGCTTCAGGTTTGGTTTAGGGCTCAGGTTATATTTAGTGTAATTGATAGGGTTAGGGTAAGGCCTATGGTTAGCATTAGGTTTATTGTTATCATTAGGGTAATGGAAAGGGTTAGTGCTAGGGTTATGTTTAGGATTAGGGCTAGAGTTAGAGTTAGGGTTAGGGTTAAGGCGAGGGTTAGGTTTAGGGTATGGGTTAGGATTTGAGCTAGGGTTAGTGCTAAGGATAGGGTTAGGCTTAGGATTAGGTCTAGGATTAGGATTAGGGTTACCATTATGTTTAAGGGTATGGACAGGTATAGATATTGGGTTAGGTTTAGGGTTAGGTTTAGGTTTAAGACTAGGGTTAGAGTTGAGTTTAGCATAATTGTTAGAGTTTGAGCTAGGGTTAGGACTGTGGCAAGGGTTAGGTTTATGGTTCAGTCTAGGTTTAGGTTTACAGTTAGGGTAGAATAGGTTTAGGTTTAGGGATAGGGTTATCATGATGTTTATATTTAGGGTTAGGGTTATCAGTGGGGTTCGAGCTTAGGTGAAGTCTAGTTTTAAGTTTAGGATTAGGGCTAGGGTTAGAGTTAGGGTTAGGCTTATCATTTTCTTAAGGTTAGGTTAAGGGTAATTGTCAGGGATTGAGTAAGTGTTAGGGCTATATTGAGGCTTCAGGTTAGAATCTGGGCTAGGGATAGAGTTAGGGTTATGGTTAGGGTTAGGGCTAGGTTTAGTATTAGGTTTAGGGTTTTGGTTAGGGTAATGGATAGAGTTAGAGCTAGAGATTGGGCTATGGTTATGGTTAGGATTAGAGCTAGGATAGGGTTTAGGTTTTGGGCTAGGGTTATGTTTAGGGTAAGGGCTAGAGTTTCACCTAGTGTTAGTGATAGGGCTAGGTCCAGGATTAGGTTCTGCCTTAGGGCTAGGGACAGAATCATGGTAGGTTTAGGGTTAGGGTTAAGGTTAGGGCTAGGGTTATCATTAGGGTTAGGATAAGGGTTAGGGTAATGGATATGGTTAGATATAGGGTTAGGTTTAGGTTTAGGGTTAGATTTACTTTTAGGGTTAATGTTAAGGCTACGGTTATGTTTAGGTTTATGGTATAGCTTAAGTTTTGAGCTAGTGTTAGGGCTATGGAGAGTGTTAGGTTTAGGGTTTGGTCTATTGTTAGTTTTCAGGTTAGGGTTAGGATTATGGTTAGGGTTAAGGCTAGGGTTAACAATACAGTTAGGTATAGGTTTAGAAAAGTTGTAGTTTTAGAGCCAAGTTTAGGGATAGGGTTAAGTTCAGGGTTAGGGCTAGGGTTAGTGTTTAGGGTAAGGTATAGGTCTAAGTTTATATTTATGGTAAGGGTTAGACTTTGAGTAAGGTTTAAGACTAAGGCTAGGGTTAGGTTTAGAGTTAGGGTTAGGGCTAGGATTAGGGTTAAAGGTACACGTAGGTCTAGATTGAGGCCTAGAATTTGCTCTAGGTTTTGTGTTAGATTAAGATATAGAGTTAGGGCTATGGTTAATGTAAGAGCTAGGATTATGATTAGGGCTAGTTGTAGGGTTAGGGTTATGGCTATGTCTAGTGTTAGGTTTAGGTTTTTGGTTAGGGTCAGGTTTAGAGTTAGGTTTAGTTTTAAAGGCAGGGTCAGTGTTCAGGTTAGAGTTAGAGCTAAGGTTAAAGCCAGAATTGGGACTAGGTTTGTGTCTAGTGGTAGGGTTAGTCTTGGCATTAATTTAAGTTAAGGGTTGTTCTTAGTGCTAAGGCTAGGGTTTTTTTTAGGTTTAGAGCTAGAGTTAAGTCTAAATTTAGGATTAAGTTTAGTTCTAGGGTTACCTTTAGGGTTAGGGTTTTGCTTAGGGTTAGGGATAGGGTTAGAGCAAGTGTTAGGGGTAGGGTTAGGGTTAGGGTTAGGGTTAAAGCTAGGTGTAGGGCTCGGATTAGGGCTCGTTTTTGTGTTAGTGTTGGGGCTCGGGTTAGGGCTACAGGTAATGTAAGAACCAGGGTTACAATTAGGGTTAGCTTGGGGTTAGGGTTAGGGGTAGTTCTAGTGTTTGTTAGATTTACGGTTAGGGTGATATTTAGAGCTAGAGTTACTTCTAGAATAGGAGTCAGGGTCAGAGTTAGTTTTAGGGTTTGAGTTAGGACTCGAATTAGAACTAGGTTTACTCTTAGGGTTCAGTTTAAGGTTAGCATCATGTTTAGAGCTAGGGTGAGTATTAGGATATGAGTCAGGTTCAGGGTAAGTTTTAAGGTTAGGGTTAGGAATCAATTAGGGCTAGGATTAGTTTTTGTAGTAGTATAGGGTTTGGTTTAAGTTAAGGTTTAGTGTTAGCTCTATTGCTCGGTTTTGTTTTAGTCCTAGGGTTAGAGTTAGGGCTAGTTTTACAATTAGTATTAGGGTTAGTGTTAGTGTTAGTGTTAGGCTTAGACTTAGAGTTAGGGTTACATTTATAATTATGTTAGATCTAGGATTAAGCTAGGATTAAGGATAGGGCAAGGGTTAGGTCCAGGGTTAGAGTTATGGTAAGGGATAGGTTTTGAACTAGGAATAGGGCTAGTGTGAGAGTTAGAGTTAGTGATAGGGCTAAAGTTAGAGTTAGGGTTTATGATAGGGTTAAATTAGGGCTAGGATTAGGACTAGGGTTAGTGTACAGCTTAGGCCTAGTGTTAGGGATAGGGTTAGGTTTAAGTTTAGGATAAAGGGTGGCGTTATAGCTAGGTTTAGATGTAGGGTAAGGGATAGAGTTAGGGTTAGGGCTAGGGCTGGGGTTAGGGTTATGATTAAGGCCATGTTTATGGCTAGGATGAGGGCTAGTGGTTGTATTAGATTCAGGGCTAGGATTAGTTACAGGGCTAATATCAGGTCTCGGGTTATGGTTAAAGATAGATTTAGGGTTAGGCTTATGGCTACATCTAGTGTAAGGGTTAGGTTTAGGGTAAGGGTCAGGTTTAGAGCTCAGGGAATTATTAGGACTAGGATTTGACTTAGGTAAGGATTTAGGTTTACGGCTCAAATTAGCATTAGGGTTAGGTTTAGGGATATAGTTAGGGTTTGTTTTAAGGTTCAGGTATGGTTTAGGGTAATTGATATGGATAGCGTTCGTGATAGGTCTAGGGTTAGGCTTAGGGTTAGCATTAGGGTAAGGGTTATGGTTAGGGTAATTCAGAGGGTTAGAGCTTAGATTAGAACTAGAGTTATGGTTAGTAATATGCCTTGAGTTAGGGTTACAGTTAGTGTTAGAACTAGGGTTAGGGTTTGGTTTAGGGTTATATTTAGCATAAAGTTTAGGTTTTGAGCTAGGGTTAGGGCTAGTTTTAGGGATAGGTCTAAGGATAGGATTGCGGTAGGTTTAGGTTTAGGGTATGAGTTAGTGCTAGGGTTATCATTAACATGAGGCTTAGGGTTAAGGTAATGGATAGGGTTAGGTTAGGTTTAGATTTTTTTAGAGTTAGAATTAGTGATAGTTTTAGAATTAGAGCTATGGTTATGTTTAGGTTTATGGTTAGGTTTATGATTTGATCTAGAGTTAGTGCTATGCTGAGTTTAATTTTAGGGTTATGTCTATGGTTAGTTATCTGGTTAGGGTTAGGGATAACATTAGGGTTCGGGCTAGGATTATCAATAAGTTTAGGTTTAGGTTTAGGGTAATGGGTAGGTTTAGAGCTAGGTTTTGATCTAGGTTATGTTTAGGATTTAGGCTACGGTTAGTGTGAGGGTTAGGTATAAGTCTAGGCTTATGTTTAGGATAAGGGTTAGGCTTTTAGCTACCTTAGGACTAAGGTGAGGGCTAAGGTTAGGTATAGGGCTAGTATTAGGGTTAGGGTTAAGTTAGGGCTAGGTTTAGGCCTAAAATTACCTCTATGTTTAGAGTTAGGTTTAGGCCTAAGGTTATGGCTATGGGTTATGTAAGATCTAGAGTTATTAGGGCTACTTTTAGGGTAGGGTTAGGGTTATGGCTGGGTCTGGAATTAGGTTTAGGTTTTGGTTAGGTTCAGGTTTAGAGGTAGGTTTCGTGTGAAAGCCAGGGTCAGTGTTTGGGTTAGAGTTAAAGTTAGGGTAAAAGCCAGAATTAGGACTAGGTTTAGGTCTAGGGGTAGAGTTAGTGTTTGGGTTAGGTAAAGGAATTTTAGGGCTAGGGCTAGGATTTTGTTTAGGTGTAGAGCTATATTTCAGTCTATATTGATAATTAGGTTTAGGTCTAGAGCTAGTGGTATGTTTAGGTTTAGGTATAAGTTTACAAGGAGGGCTAATGTTAGAGTTTTGTTTAGGGTTAGGGTCAGGTTTAGCCCTAGGGTTTATGTTATGGTCAGAATAAGGGTCAGGGTTAGGGTTAGGGTTTGGAATAGCATTAGAGATAGAATGAGATCTATTATTAGGAATATTAATAGGGTTAGGATTTGGTTAGCCTAAGGATTAGGGATAAGTCTAGGGTTATCATTAGGATTATGGTTTTGCTCAGGGTAAGGTATAGGATTAGGGCTAGGGTTAGGTTTATGGTTAGGGTTAAAGCAAGGCTTAGGGCTCAGATTAGGGCGAGTTCTTGTGTGAGGTTTAAGGCTAGGGTAGGGCAATGGCTAATATAAGAACTAGGGTTACAATTAGGCTTAGGTGTCGGGGTAGTTCAAGTGTTAGGGTTAGGTTTAAGATTAGGGTGATATTTATAGCTAGAGTTAGTATTAGGATATCAGTCAGGTCAGGGTTAGTTTTAGGGTTAGGGTTAGGACTCGAATTAGGGCTACGTTTACTTTAGGGTTCAGTTTATGTTTAGGGTGGTGTTTAGAGATAGAATGAGTGTTAGGATAAAAGTCAGGTTCAGGGTTATTTTTAAGGTTATGATTAGGACTCGATTTAGGGCTAAGGTTAGTCTAGCTGTAGTGCTAGGGTATAGTTTAAGTTAAGGTTAGTGTTTGGCCTTTTGCTTGGTTTTGTTTTAGTGCTATGGTTAGGGTTAGGGCTAGTTATATGATTAGCTGTAGGGTTAGGGCTAAGGTTATGGTTAGGTTTACAATTAAGTATAGATTTAAGGCTAGTTTAGGTTTATGTTTAGAGTTAGGGTAGGTTTAGCTTTAGGTCTAGTGTTATCATTAGGGTTAAGTATAGGGTTATGGTATTGGGTATGGTTTGAACTAGGGTTAGGACTAGGGTTAAGGTTAGGATTAGGGCTGGGGTTAGGGTTAGGGTTATGCCTTGGGTTACAGTTAGGTTAAGTGTAAGGATTAGGGATTGAGCTGGAGTTAGGGCTAGGGAGAGGGTTAGGGTTACAGTCTGGGCTAGGGTAGGGTTAGGATTACGTTTAGGGATAGGGTTAGCATTAGTTCTAGGATTATGGTTAATGTAATGGACAGAGTGAGAGCTAGGGTTTGGGCTATGGTTACAGTTAGGTTAGGGCTACAGTTAGGGTGAGGTTTAGGGTTAGACTAGGGTTATGTTTAGGGTAAGGTTTAGGGTTTGAGCTAGGGTTAGGGCTAGAATGAGGGTTAGGAGTATGGTTAGGGGTAGGTTTAGGGCTGTAATTAAGGCTAGATTTTCTGTGAGGTTTAGGGCTAGTTTTAGGTATATGGGAAATGTAAGAGCTAGAGTTATGGTCAAAGCTAGATTTAGAGTTTGTCTAGTGTTAGGGTTAGATTTAGAGATAGGATAATGTATAGAGTTAGGGTTTTTGTTAGGGTAAGTTTCAGTGTTCAGATTATGATTAGTTTTAGTGTTAGGTCCAGAATGAGGACTAGGGTAGGTCTAGGGGTATGGTTAATTTTTGGTTTAGGTTAAGAATTATTGTTAGGGCTAAGGCTAGGGTTATGACTATATTTAGAATTAAATTTAGGTCTAATGATAGTGTTAGTGTTAGGTTTAGGGTTTGGGTTACTGGTAGGGCTAGTGTTAGGTTTCACATAAGGGTTAGGGTCAGGATTAAACCTAAGTTTAAAGTTAGGGTCAGAATAAAGGTCAGAGTTAGGTTTAGGGTTTAGGTTAAGTTTAGAACTAGAATTAGGGCTAGGTTTAGGACTAGTAGTAGAGTTAGGGTTTGGGGTAGGCATAGAATTAGGGTTAGGACTAGGGTAGCAATAGGGTGAGGGTTTGACTAAGTGTAAGAAATAGGGTTAGAGCTAGGATTAGGACTAGGGATAGCGTTAAGGTTAGGGCCAGGGTTAGGGTTAGGATTAAAGCTAGGTTTAAGCCTTGAATTAGGGCTAGGTTTTGTGTTAGGTTTAGGGCTATGGCTAATTTAAGACCTGGCATTACGATTAGGGCTCGTTTTAGGGTTAGGTTTAGGTTGAGGTCTAGTGTTAGGATTAGGTTTAGGGATAGGGTGATGTGTAGAGCTAGAGTTAATGTTAAGGTCGGATTCAGAGTTAGTATTAGTTCTAGGGTTAGAATTAGGACTCAAATTAGGTGTAGGGTTAGGGTTTGGTTTAGGTTAAGGATTAAGGTCAGTGCTATGGCTCGGTTTGGCTTGAGGGCTAGGTCTAGGGTTAGAGCTAGTTTCAAATCAGTGTTAGGGTTAGAGCTAGTGTTAAGGTGTGGTTTTGGCTTAGAGTTAGGGTTATATTTACAGTTAGGGTTAGATCTAGGTTTAGGGCTACAGTGATGGTTAGGGCTAGGGTTAGGTCTAGGGTTTGAGTTATCATAAGTGATATAGTTAGATCTAGTGATAGAGCTAGGGCTAGACTTAGAGTTAGTGTTAGTGTTAGGGTTAGATTTAGGGTTAGAATTAGAGCTTAATTAGGGTTAGTATTAGAGCTAGGGTTAGTATTAAGACTGAACCTAGGTTTATGGCTAGGGTTATGGTTATGGGTATGGTTAGGTATGATGATATAGATAGCTTTATAACTAGGGTGAGGGTTAATATTAGGGTTAGGTTTATGGTTAGGGTTAGGTTTATAATTAAGACTAAGAATAGGAATAGGATTAGGGCTAGAGTTTGTTTTAGGGTTAGGGCTTTATTAGGGCTAGGGCTAATGTCAGGTCTAGGGTTATGGTTAGAGATAGTTTTAGGGTTAATATTATTAGGGTTAGGATTAGGTTTATGGATATGGTTAAGTTTAGGTTTCAGGTTAGGTTTAGGGTAATGTATATGTTTAGGGTTAAGAATAGGTTTAGGGTTATCCTAGAGTTAGCATTAGGGTTAGAATTAGGATTAGGGTAATGGATAGGGTTACAATGGGGTTAGGGCTAGGTTTAAGGTTAGGATAAAGGCTAAGGTTAGGGTTAGATTTGGGGTTATGCCAAGGGTTAGGGTCAGGGTTAGGTTTAGGGTAAGATTTATGGCTAGAATTAGGGTTATGGTTAGGGTTAAATGTAGTGATAGGGCTCAAATTAGGGATAGGTTTTGGTTTAGGTTAGGGCTAGGTTTAAGGCTACAGCCAATGTAAGAACTCATGTAATGATTAGAACTAGTTTTAGTGTTAGGGTTAAGGCTAGGTTTAGGTTTAGGTTTAGGTTTAGGTTTTGAGTGATGTTTAGCGGTAGGGTTAGTGTTATGTTCAGAGGCAGAGTCAGGGTTTTTTTTATGGTTAGTTATAGGACTCGAATTAGGGCTAGGTTTAGGGCTAGGTGTAGGCTTAGGGTTTGGTTTTTATGTTCAAGGTTAGGGTTAGGGCTAATGTAAAGGCAAGTGATAGGATTATGGTAAGGGATATGGTTAGAATTAGAAATAGTACTAAGGCGAGAGTTAGAGTTAAACTTAGGGCTAGCATTAGGTTAGGTTTAGGGCTAAATTCGGGCTAGGATTAGGTTTAGCGTTTGTATTAGGGTGAGGCCTAATTTTCGGCTTAGGAGTAGGTTTAGGGATAGGGTTAGTTTTAGAGGAAGACATGGGGATATAGCTAGTTTTAGGGCTAGGTAAAAGGTTAGAATTCAGTTAGGGCTAGTGTTATGGTTTTGATTAGTAATAAATAAGGCTAGGGTTAGGGCTAGGATGAGGGCTCGGGTTTGTTTTAGGGTTATGGCAAGAATTAGGGCTAGGGCTAGTGTGAGCTCTAGGCTTATGTTAGGGATATATTGAGGGTTGGATTTATGGCTAGGACTAGTGTAAGGGTTTGTTTTAGGGCAAGGGTCAGGTTTAGAGCTAGGGGTATTATTAGGGTAAGAATTAGATTTCAGGTTTGGTTTAGGTTAGGGTTTAGGTTTAGAGCTTGAATTAGCATTAGGGTTTGTTTAGGGTAATGATAGGTTTGGGTTTAGGGTTCATGTTAGGTGTAGGGTAATTGATAGGGTTAGAGTTAGCCAAAGGGTTAGGGTTAGGCCTAGGGTTAGCCTGAGGGTTATGGTTGTGCTTAGGATAATGGATAGAGTTAGGGCTAGGGTTATGGTTTGTATTAGGGCTAGAGTTAGGGTTAGGCCTAGTGTTAGGTTTAGGTTCAGGTTTAGGATGTAGTTTAGAGTTTGAGCTAGGGTTAGCTCTAGGGCAAGGGTTAGGTTTAGGGTTAGGTCTAGGTTATAGTTACGGTTAGGGTCAAGGTATGTGTTAAGTTTAGGGCTAGGGTTATCATTAAGTTTAGGGTATTGGATAGGGTGTGATTTTGTGTTAGGGTTAGGGTTAGGTTTAGGTTTTGCCTTAAGGTTAGGGTAGGGATAGGCTTAGTATTAGGTTTAGGGTAATGGTTAGGGTTTGAGCAGGTGTTAGCTCTATGGCAAGGTTTAGGTTTATGGCTATGTCTAGGGTTAGATTTAGGGTAGATTTAGGGTAATGGCTAGGGTTATCATCAGGGTTAAGTTTAGGGTTAGAGTAATGGGTAGGGTTAGAGCTAGGGTTAGGGCTAGGGTTATCATTAAGGTTAGGGTTAGAGTTAGGGTAATATGTAAGCTTAGAGCTAGGGTTAGGGATAACTTTAAGGTTAGGGTTAGGGCTAGTGTTAAGTTTAGGTTTAGGTTTAGGCCATGGGTTAGTGTTAGGGTTAGGTTAAGTTTAAGGGTTAGGTATTGAGCTAGTGTTTGGACTAGGATGAGGATTAGGGTTAGAGTCAGTGTGAGGGTTAGGGCTATGGTTAGCATTAGCGTTAGGGTTAGGGTAATGGATAGAGTTAGAGGTAGGTTTTGGCTTATGGTGATGGCTAGTCTCAGGGTTAGTGATATGGCTAGGTCTAGTTAGGGTTATATTTTTTGTTAGGATAAGGTTTAGAGCTAGGGTTTGTGTTAGGGTAAGGGCCAGTGTTTGGTATAGGGTTAAGTTTATTGTTAGGGCCAATGTTAGGTCTAAGGTTTGGTCTAGGGGTAGGGTTAATGTTTGGGTTAGGTTAAGGGTTATTATTAGGTCTAGGACTAAGTTTCTGTTTAGGGATAGGCCTCAAGTTATCACTAGATAAAAGATTAACTGTAGGTCTAGGTCTAGTGTTAGGGTAAGGTTTTTTTATAGGGTTACAAGTAGTGCCAATATTAGGGGCCGGTTTAGTGTTAGGGTCAGGTTTAGTTCTATGGTTAGTGTTAGGGTCAGAATAAGGGTCAGGGTTAGGGTTAGGGTTTGGGATAGAGATAGAGCTAGGTTGAGGATTAGGGTTAGAACTAGTAATAGAGTTAGGTTTTGGGTTAGGCTAAGAATTAGTTTTAGGACTAGGGTAGCTTTAGTGTTAGAGTTTGGCTTAGGGTAAGGGATAGGGTTAGCACTAGTGTTAGGGCTAAGGTTAGGGTTAGGGTTAGGGTTATGGCTAGGGTTAGGTTTAGGGTTAGGGTTAAAGCTATGGTTATAGCTTGGAATTAGGCTAGGCTAGGTTTGGTGTTATCTTTAGGGCTTAGGCTAATGTAAGAACTAGTGTTACAATTAGGGCTAGTTTTAGTGTTAGTGTTTCATCTAGGTTTACTGTTTGGTTAGGTTTAGTGTTAGGGTTATGTTTATGGTAATGGATAGGTTAGGGTTAATGAATGTGTTAGGGATAGGCCGAGGATTAGCATTAGGGTTAGGATTAGGGTTAGTGTTAGGGTAATGGATAGGGTTAGAGCTAGGTTTAGGGCTAGGTTTATGGTTAGTGTTAGTGTTAGGGTTAGTGTTAGTTTTAGGTTTACTGCAAGGATTAAAGTTAGGGTTAGGTTTAGGGTAAGCGTTAGGACTTGGTTGAGGTTTAGAGTTAGGGTTAACGCTAGGGTTGGGGCTCGCATTAGGGCTAGATTTTGGGTTACATTAGGGAAAGTGTTAGGGATACAGCTAATGTAAGAACTAGGGTTATGATTATGGCTAATTTTAGGGTTACGGTTAAGGCTAAGTCTAGTTGTAAGGTTAGGTTTAAGTTCCAGGTGATGTTTTGAGCTAGGGTTAGTGTTAGGTTCAGAGTCAGGGTCAGGGTTAGTTTTAGGGTTGTGGATAGGACTCAAAATAGGGTAGGCTTAGGGCTAGATGTAGGGTTAGTATTTGGTTTAGGTTAAGGGTTAGGATTAGTTCTATGGCTCGTTATGTTTTAGGGCTAAGGCTAAAGGTAAGGGTGTTTTTACGATTAATGTTAGTGTTATTGTTAGTGATATGGTGAGTATATATAGGCTTAGGGGTACATTTCGAGTTATGGTTAATTCTAGGGCTAGGGATATGGCTAGCATTAGGGATAAGGTTATGTCAAGTTTTTGGGTTATGATAAGGGATATGGTTAGAACTAGGAATAGAGATAGGGTGATAGTTAGAGTTAGTCTTAAGGCTGGGGTTAGTGTTAACTTTAGGGCTAAATTATGGCTAGGAATATATCTAGGTTTGATATTAGGGTTAGGCCTAGGGTTAGGGCTATGTTTAATATTAGGTTTAGGGGAAGGGATGAGGTTATAGCTAGGTTTAGGGCTAGGGTGATGATTAGAATTAGGTTTAGGACTAGGGTTAGGTTTCTGTTAGAATTAAGGCTACATTTGGGGTTAGGATGAGGGCTAGGGTTTGTGTTAGGGTTAGGGCAAGTTTTAGGGATAGGGATAATGTCAGGTTTAGGGTTAGAGCTAGGAATAGTTATAGAGTTAGGTTCATGGCTGGGTCTAATATTAGGTTTAGGGTAAGGCCCAGGTTAAGAGTAAGGTGTAATTGTAGGGGCAAGGGCAGGTTTCCTGTTTGTGTTAGGTTAAATTTTAGGGTTAAGGCTCAAATTAGCGTTAGGGTTAGAATTAGGGTTAGATTTATGGATAGGTTTGGGTATAGGATTCAGGGTAAGATTACGGTAATTGGGGGATTAGGGTTAGGCCTAGGGTTAGCATTTGGGTTAAGGATATTGTTAGGGTAATGAATAGCATTAGAGCTAGTGTTAGGGCCAGGGTTTAGAATATTATTAGGGCTAGAGTTAGGGTTAGGGCTAGGGCAAGGGTTAGGGTTTGGGTTAGGTTTAGGGTACAGGTTAGGTTTTGATCTAGGGTTAGTGCTAGTGTGAGGGTTAGGTTTAGGATTATGTCTAGGGTTAGATTTATGGTTAAGGTTAGTGTTAGTGTTAGGGTTAGAGCTAAGGTTATCTTTAGAGTTAGGTTAATGGATAGGGTTAGATGTTGGCTTAGGGTTAGTGGTAGCTTTAAGTTTAGGGTTAGTGTTAAGGTTAGGGTTAAGATTATCATTTGATTTAGGAAAATGGATAGGGTTAGATGTCAGGTTAGGGTAAGGGGTAGTTTTATGTTTAGGGTTAGTGTTAGGGTTTGGGCTAGGGTTAGTGTTAGAGTAAGGGTTAGGGTTTTATCTAGGGCTAAGGCTAAGAAGAGGGTTAGTTTTAAGTTTAGGTCTAGGATTAGGTTTACAATTAGGATTAGGGCTAGGGTTATCATTAGGTTTAAGGTTCGGTTTAGGGTAATGGATAATTTTAGAGATAGTATTAGGGCTAGTGTTAATATTATGATTAGGGCTAGGATTAGCATTAGGTTTAGGGCTAGGGCTAGAGTTATGTTTAGGGTTCGGTTTTGGGTTTTTTTCTAGGTTTAGGTTTAAGGCGAGGGTTAGTTTAGCATGAGGTTTTGGCTTAAGGTAAGGGATAAGGTTATGTTAGGGTTAGGGTTATGCTTTGGGCTAGATTTAGGCCTAGGATTAGGGCTAGGTTTTGTGTTATGTTTAGAGCTAGTTTTAGTGCTATGGCAATGTAAGGGTTCCGTTTACAGTTATGGCTAGGTCTAGTGTTAGGTTTAGGTTTCAGTTAGGGTCAGTTTTATAGCTAGGGTTAGGGTTAGTGTCAGGGTCTGTGTTTGGATTAGAGTTAAGTTTAGGGCTAGAGCCAGATTTAGGATTGGTTAGGTCTAGAGGTAAGGTTAGTGTTTGGCTTTGGCTAAGGGTTATCATTAGAGCCAGGGCTAATTTTTTGTTTAGGTCTTGTTTAAAGATATGGCTAGATTTATGATTAGGTTTATTCTACGGCTAGTGTTAGGGTTAGGTTTTGATATAGGGTTATAGGTAGGGCTAGTGTTAGAGTTTGGTTTAGGTTTAGGATAAGACTAAGGGTCAGGGTTAGGGTTAGAATTTGGGTTATGGTTATAACAAGAATGAGTCCTATCTAGGGTTAGGACTAGTAATAGGGTTAGGTTTTGGGTTAGACTAAGGATTAGTTTTAGGACTAGGGTTAGCATTATGATTGGGGTTTGACTAGGGTAAAATATATGGTTAGAGCTAGGGTTAGAGCTAGGATTTGAGTTAGGGTTATGGCTAGGTTAGCGTTAGGTTTAGGGTCAAAGCTAGGTTTAGGTATCAAAATTTGGCTAGGTTTGGTTAGATTTAGGTTTAAGGTTATGGCTAATATATGATCTAGGGTTATGATTAGAACTAGTTTTAGAATTAGGGTTAGGACCAGGTCTAGTGTTAGGTTAAGTTTTAGGTTTAGGGTGATGTTTAGAGGTAGGGTTAGTGTTAAGGTCAGAGACAGGTTTAGGGGTAGATTTAGGATTAAGATTAGGATTCAAATTAGGACTAGGCTTAGGGGTATATATAAGGTAAGGTTTGGTTTAGGTAACAGTTTAGGGTTATTTTTATGGCTCAGTTTTGTTTTAGGACTAAGCCTATGTTTAGGGTTTGTTTTAGGATTAGCATTAAGATTAGGGCTAGCGTTAGGGTTAGGTTTAGATGTAGAATTAGGATTAGATTTACAGTTAAGTTTAGAACTAGGATTAGGGCAAGGTGTAAGGTTAGGGCTAGGGTTATTCTAGGCTATGGCTAGGTTACGGTAAGTGATAGGGTTAAAATTAGGGCTACGTCTAGGGCAAGAATTATACTTAGTCTTAAAGGTAGGATTAGGGTTAGTTTTAGGATTTTAGCTAGGGTTAGTGTTAGGGTTAGTCTTAGGGTTAAAATTAGGGCTAGGTTTAGTGTTAGGGTGATGGTTTGGGTTAGGTTTAGGGTAAGCAATGGGGTTATAACTAGGTTTAGGGCCAGGGAAAGGGTTAGAATTAGGGTTAGGGTTATGATTAAGGCTAGGTTTTGGGCTAGGATGAGAGAGCTAGTGTTCATGTTAAGTTTAGGGTTACCGTTGATGTGGTGTTTAGAGCTAGGGTAAGTGTTAGGGTCAGGGTAATTGTTGGGGTTATAGTTAGGTTTAGGGTTAAACCCAATATTATCACTTGAGTTAGGTCTAGGTGTAGGGTTAGTGTTTGTGTTAGGTTAAGGTTTATCACTAGGGCTAGGGCTAGGTTTTTGTTTAGGTCTAGGGCTAGAGATATGGCTAGAGTTTTTTTTGTGTTTTTTTTTTTTTTTTTTTTTTTTTTTTTTTTTTTTTTAGGATTAGGTTTAGGTTTAGGGCTAGTTTTAGGGTTAGGTTTACATATAGGTTTATTGCTAGTGCTCGTGTTAGGGTTCAGTTTATGGTTAGGGTCAGTTTTTGACCTAAGGTTACCTTTAGGATCAGAATAATTATCCGGGTTAGGTTTAGGGTTTGGGTTATGGTTAGAGCTACAATGAGGGCTAGGGTTAGGACTAGTAATAGGGTGAGGGTTTGGGTTAGGCTAAGGATTAGAGTTAGGCCTAGGTTTAGCATTAGGTTTAGGGTTAGCTTAGGGTAAGGGATAGGGTTAGAGCTAGGATTAGGTCTATGTTTAGGGTTAGGGTTAGGGGTAGTGTTAGGTTTAGGTTTAGGGTTAAAGCTAGGGTTAGGTCTTACATTAAGGCTAGGTTTTGGTTAGAGTTAGGGCTAGTTTTAGAGTTATGGCCAATGTATAGACTAGGGTTACGATTTGGGCTATTTATAGGATTAGGGTTAGGACTAGGTCTAGTGGTAGAGTTAGGTATAATGTTTAGAGCTAGGGTTAGTGTTAGGGTCAAATTCAAGGTCAGAGTAGTTTTAGAGTTAGGGTTTGGACCCACATTAGGGTTAAGGTTAGGGCTAGGAGTAGAGATAGATTTCAGTTTAGGTTAAGTTTTAAAGTTAGTGCTATGGCCTGGTATTGTTTTAGGGCTAGGGCTATGGTTAGGCCTAATTTTAGGCTTATCATTAGGTTCAGGGCTAGTGTTAGGCTTAGGTTTAGGCTAAGGTTTAAAGTTAGATTTTGATATAGGATTAAATCTAGGGTTAGGTCAGGGATAAGGTTAAGGCTACTGTTAGGTCTTGGTTTAGGTTTAGGGTTATGGCTTTGTTTTGTGTTAAGTTTAGGGATAGAATTACAGCTAGGGCAAATGTCAGGTCTAGGATTATGGCTAGGGATAGATTTAGGGTTAAGTTTATGGCTACATCTAGTATAATGGTTAGGTTTAGTTGTAGGGTCAGGATTAGAGCTAGGTATATTATCATGGGGAGGGGCAGAGTTAGAATTTGGGTTGGGTTAAAGTTTAGGGATAGTGCTTGAATTAGCATTAGGGTTGGAGTTAGGGTAATTATAGGGTTAGGTTTAGAATTCAGGTTAGGTTTAGGTTAATGAAATAGGTTAGGGTTAGGGATAAGTTTAGGGTTAGGTCTAGGGTTACCATTAGAGTTATGGTTATGGTTAGGGTAATGGATAGGTTTAGAGCTAGTGATAGTGCTAGGGTTATGGTTAGAATTCTGGCTAGGGTTAGGGTAAAGTTTAGGGCTACATACTTGGTTAGGGTTAGGTTTAGGGTTAGGTTTAAAGCTAGGGTTAAGGATCGAATTAGGGCTTGGTTTTGGGTTTGGTTAGGGCTAGGATTAGGGCTATGGTAATGTATGAACTAGTGTTGCAATTAGTGCTAGTTTTGGGGTTAGGTTTAGGGCTAGGTCTAGTGTGATGATTAGGTTTAGGGTTAGGGTGATGTTTAGAGCAAGGGTTATGTTAGGGTTAGTGTCAAAGTCAGGGTTAGTTTTCGGGTTAGTGTTAGAACTCGAATTAGGGCAAAAGTTAATACTAGTTGTATGGTTAGGGTTTGGTTTAGGTTAAGGGTTAGGGATATAGGTTGGTTTTGTTTTAGGGCAAGGGCTATGGTTACGGCTAGATTATGGATTAGCATCAGGGTTAGGGCTAGTGTTAGGTTAAGGTTTAGTTTTAGGGTTAGGGTTAGATTTTGAGTTAGGATTGTATCTAGGGTAAGGGCTAGGGCTAGGTCTAGGGCTAGGGTTAGGTTTAGGATGAGGGATAGGGGTATGATAAGGAATATTGTTAGAGCTAGGGATACGGCTAGGTCGAGTATTTTCATTAGTTACAGTGGTAGTCTTAGGATTAGGGTTAGAGTTAGGACTAAACTAGGGCTAGGATTAGGGCTTGGTTTAGGGCTAAATTTGGCCTAGGATTAGGGCTAGGGTTAGTGTTAGAGTTAGGGCTAAAATAGGGCTAGTGTTAGGGGTAGATTTAGGGTTAGGGTTAGAGCTAAATTAGGGTTTAGGATTAGGGTTAGTGTTAGTGTTAGGTTTAGGGCTATATTAGGGCTAGTGTTAAGGCTAGGGTTAGTCTTATGGTTAGACTAAGGGGTTGGGCTAGAGTTAGGGTTAGCATTGGTATTAAGGTTAAGTTTAGGGGAATGGGTGGGGTTATAGCTAGCTTTAGTGTTAGGGTGAGGGATAGAAATAGTATTACACCTAGGATTATGTTTCACTTCAGGATTCAGTCTAGGTTTAGGGCTAGGTTAAGGGCTAGGGTTTCTGTTAATTTAATGACTAGGACCAGGTCTCGGGCTAAAATCAGGTCTAGGGTTAATGTTAAAAATAGTTTTAGGGTTAGGTTATTTCTAGGTGTAGTGTAAGAGTTAGGTTTAAGTTAAAGGTCAGCTTTAGGGCTAGGGTTATTATTAGGGTCAAGGTCAGGGTCAGGGTTAGCATTTGGTTTAGCTAAAGGTTTAGGGTTAAGGCACGAATTAGCATTAGGGTTAAGTTTAGGATTAGGGAATGGATAGGTTTTAGTTTAGGTTTCAGTTATTGTTTATGGTAATGGATGAGTTAGGTTTAGCAATCTGGTTAGTGTTACCACTAGGGTTAGGGTTTTGTTTAGTGTAATGGATAGGTTTAGAGCTAGGGTTGGGGCTAGGATAAGGTTTGTATTAAGTCCAGAATTAGGGTTAGGTTTAGGGATAGGGCTAGGGTGTGATTTCGGGTAAGTTAGGTATGATGTTGTAGATAGCTTTAGAACTAGGGTGAGGGTTAAAATTAGGGTTAGGTTTATGGTTAGTGTTAGGTTTAGAATTAAGAGTAAGAATAGGAATAGGATTAGGGCTAGAGTTTGTTTTAGGGTTAGGGCTTTATTAGGGCTAGGGCTAAAGTCAGGTCTAGGGTTATGGTTAGAGATAGTTTTAGGGTTAATATTATTAGGGTTAGGATTATGTTTATGGATATCGTTAGGTTTAGGTTTCACTTTAGGTTTATGGTAATGTATAGGTTTAGGGTTAGGAATAGGTTTAGTGTTATCCTAGGGTTAGCATTAGGGTTAGGAATAGGATTATGGTAATGGATAGGGTTACAATGGGGTTAGGGCTAGGTTTATGGTTAGGATAAAGGCTAAGGTTAGGGTTACGTTTTGGGTTATGTCAAAAGTTAGGGTTAGGGTTAGGCTTAGGGTAAGGTTTAGGGCTAGAATTAGGGTTATGGTTAGGGTTAAAGGTAGTGTTAGGGCTACGATTAGGAATAGATTTTGGGTTAGGTTAGGGCTAGGTTTAGGGATACAGCCAATGTAAGAACTAGGGTTATGATTAGAACTAGTTTTAGGGTTAGGGTTAGGGCTAGGTCTAGGGTTAGGTTTAGGTTTAGGTTTTGAGTGATGTTTAGAGGTAGGGTTAGTGTTAGGGTCAGAGGCAGGGTCAGAGTTTGTTTTAGGGTTAGGGATAGGACTCTAATTAGGGCTAGGTTTAGGGCTAGGTGTAGGCTTAGGGTGTGGGTTTTATGTTCAAGGTTAGGGTTAGGGCTAATGTAAAGGCAAGTGATAGGATTATGGTAAGGGATAGGGTTAAAACTAGAAAAACGACTAAGGCGAGAGTTAGAGTTAGTCTTAGGGATAGGGTTAGGTTAGGTTTAGGGCTAAATTTGGGCTAGAATTTGGTCTATCATTTGTATTAGGGTTAGGCCTAGTTTTAGGCTTAGGAATAGGATTAGGGATAGGGTTAGGTTTAGAGGAAGACATGGAGATAGAGCTAAATTTAGGGCTAGGTCAAAGGTTAGAATTCGGTTAGCGCTAGTGTTATGGTTTTGTTTAGTAATAAATAAGGCTAGGTTTAGGGCTAGGATGAGGGCTAGGGTTTGTTTTAGGGTTATTGCAAGAATTATGGCTAAGGCTATTGTCAGCTGTAGGCTTACGTTAGGGATAGATTTTGGGTTAGATTTATGGCTAGGTGTAGTGTAAGGGTTCGGTTTAGGGTAAGGGTCAGGTTTAGAGCTAGGGGTATTATTAGGGTAAGAATTAGGTTTCAGGTATGGTTTAGGTTAGGATTTAGGTTTAGAGCTTGAATTTGCATTAGGGTTTGGTTAGCGTAATGATATGTTTTGGTTTAGGGTTCATGTTAGGTGTAGGGTAATTGATAGGGTTAGAGTTAGCCAAAGGATTAGGGTTAGGCCTAGGGTTAGCCTTCGTGTTATGGTTGTGCTTAGGATAATGGATAGGGTTAGGGCTAGGGTTATGGTTTGTATTAGGGCTAGAGTTAGTGTTAGGCCTAGGGATAGGTTTAGGTTCCGGTTTAGGATATGGTTTAGAGTTTGAGCTAGGGTAGATCTAGGGCAAGGGTTAGGTTTAGGGTTAGGACTAGGTTATAGTTATGGTTAGGGTCAAGGTATTTGTTAAGCTTAGGGCTAGGGTTATCGTTAGGTTTATGGTATTGGATAGGGTTTGATTTCGTGTTAGCCTTAGGTTTTGGCTTAAGGTTAGGATTAGGGATAGGCTGAGGTTTAGGTTTAGGGTAATGGTTAGGGTTTGAGCAGGGGTTAGCTCTATGGCAAGGGTTAGGTTTATGGCTATGTCTAGGGTTAGGGTTAGGGTAAATTTAGGGTAATGGCTAGAGTTATCATCAGGGTTAAGGTTAGAGTTAAGGTAATGGGTAGGGTTAGAGCTAGGGTTAGGGCTAGGGTTATTATTAAGGTTAGGGTTAGAGTTAGGGTAATATTTAGGGTTAGAGCTAGGGTTAGGGATAGTGTTAAGGTTAGGATAAGTGCTGGGGTTAAGGTTAGGCTTAGGTTTAGGCCATGGGTTAGTGTTAGGGTTAGGTTAAGTTTAAGGGTTAGGGATTGAGCTGGTGTTTGGAATAGGATGAGGATTAGGGTTAGTGTCAGTGTGAGGGTTAGGGCTAGGGTTACCATTAGTGTTAGGGTTAGGGTTAGGGTAATGGATAGAGTTAAAGGTAGGTTTTGGCATATGATTATGGCTAGTTTCAGGGTTAGTGATATGGCTAGGTCTAGTGTTAGGGTTATATTTTTTGTTAGGATAAGCTTTAGAGCTAGGGTTTGTGTTAGGGTAAGGGTCAGTTACCAGTAAAGGGTTAAGTTTATTGTTAGGGCCAATGTTAGGTCTATGGTGTGGTGTAGGGGTAGGGTTAGTGTTTGGCTAGGTTAAGGGTTATTATTAGGTCTAGGACTTAGTTTTGTTTAGGGCTAGGTCTGGAGTTATCACTAGATAAAGGATTAGTTGGAGGTCTAGGTCTAGTATTAGGTTAAGGTTTAGTTATAGGTTTACAGGTAGTGCCAATGTTAGGGGTCAGTTTAGTGTTAGGGTCAGGTTTACTTCTATGGTTAATGTTAGGGTCAGAATAAGGGTCAGGGTTAGATTAGGGTTTGGGATAGAGATAGAGCTAGGTTGAGGATTAGGGTTAGAACTAGTAAGAGAGTTAGGTTTTGGGTTATGCTAAGAATTAGGTTTAGGACTAGGGAAGCTTTAGGGTTAGAGTTTGGCTTAGGGTAAGGGATAGGGTTAGTGCTAGTGTTAGGGCTAGTTTAGGGTTAGGGTTAAAGCTAGGGTTAGAGCTTGGATTAGGGCTAGTTTTAGGGTTAGTGTTTCGTCTAGGTTTAGTGTTTGGTTAGGTTTAGTGTTAAGGTTAAGTTTAGGGTAATGGACAGTTTAGGGTTAGTGAACGTGTTAGGGTTAGGCCTAGGGTTAGCATTAGGGTTAGGATTAGGGTTAGGGTTAGGGTAATGGATAGGGTTAGATCTAGGGTTAGGGCTATGTTTATGGTTAGTGTTAGTCTTAGGGTTAGTGTTAGGTTTAGGGTTATTGCAAGGATTAAAGTTAGGATTAGGTTTAGGGTAAGCATTAAGACTTGGTTGAGGTTTAGAGTTAGGGTTAATTCTAGGGTTGGGGCTCACATTATTGTTAGATTTTGGGTTATATTAGGGATAGTGTTAGGGACATAGCTAATGTAAGAACTAGGGTTATGATTAAGGCTAATTTTAGTGTTACAGTTAGGGCTAAGTCTAGTTTTATGGTTAGGTTTAAGTTCAGGGTGATGTTTTGAGCTAGGGTTAGTGTTAGGTTCAGAGTCAGGGTCAGGGTTAGTTTTAGGGTTGGGGATAGGACTAAAATACGGGTACGCTTAGGGCTAGATGTAGGGTTAGTATTTGGTTTAGGTTAAGGGTTAGGATTAGTTCTATGGCTCATTATGTTTTAGGGCTAAGGCTCAAGGTAAGGGTAGTTTTACAATTAATGTTAGTGTTATTGCTAGTGATATGGTGAGTATAGGCTTAGGGGTACATTTCGAGTTACTGTTAATTCTGGGGCTAGGGCTATGGCTGGGTTAGGGATAAAGTTATGTCTAGTGTTTTGGTTATGGTAAGGGATAGGGTTAGAACTAGGAATAGATCTAGGGTGATAGTTAGAATTAGTCTTAAGGCTAGGGTTAGTGTTAAGTTTAGGGCTAAATTAGGGCTAAGAATATGTCAAGGATTGGTGTTAGGGTTAGGCCTAGGGTTAGGTCTATGTTTCAGATTAGGTTTAGGGTTAGGTTTAAGGGAAGGGATGGGGTTATAGCAAGGTTTAGGGTTAGGGTGATGATTAGAATTAAGTTTAGGTCTAGGGATATGTTTGTGTTAGAATTAAGGCTAGATTTGGGGTTAGGATGAGGGTTAGGATTTGTGTTAGGGTTAGGGCAAATTTTAGGGATAGGGATAATGTCAGGTTTAGGTTTACAGCTAGAGATAGTTATAGAGTTAGGTTCATGACTAGGTCTAATGTTAGGTTTAGGGTAAGGCCAGGATAAGAGTCAGGTGTATTTTTAAAGTAAGGGTCAGGTTTCAGGTTTGTGTTAGTTTAAATATTAGGTTTAAGGCTCAAATTAGCATTAGGGCTAGAATTAGGGTTACGTTTATGGATAGGTTTGGGTTTAGGATTCAGGGTAAGATTAGAGTAATTGGTGGGATTAGGGTTAGGCCTATGTTTAGCATTTGGGTTAAGGATATTGTTAGGGTAATGAATAGCATTAGAGCTAGGGTTAGGGCTAGGGTTTAGAATACTATTAGGGCTAGTGTTAGGGTTAGGGCTAGGGCAAGGGTTAGGGTTTGGGTTAGGTTTAGGGTACAGGTTAGGTTTTGAGCTAGGATTAGTTCTAGGCTGAGGGTTAGGTTTAGGATTATGTCTAGGGTTAGATTTATGGTTAAGGTTAGTGTTAGTGTTAGGGTTAGAGCTAAGGTTATCTTTAGAGTTAGGTTAATGTATAGGATTAGATGTCAGGGTAGGGTTAGTGGTAGCTTTAGGTTTAGGGTTATTGTTAAGGTTAGGGCTAAGATTATCATTTGAGTTAGGGAAATGGATAGGGTTAGATGTCAGGTTAAGTTAAGGGGTAGTTTTAGGTTTAGGGTTAGTTTTATAGTTTGGGCTAGGGTTGGTGTTAGAGTAAGGGTTAGGGTTTTACCTAGGGTTAAGGCTATGATATGGGTTAGGTTTAGGGTTAGGTCTAGGATTAGGTTTACAATTAGGATTAGAGCTAGGCTTATCATTAGGGTTAAGGTTTGGTTTAGGGTAATGGATAATTTTAGAGATAGTATTAGGGCTAGTGTTAACATTATGATTAGGGCTAGGATTAGCATTAGGTTTAGGGCTAGGGCTAGGGTTATGTTTAGGGTTCAGTTTTGGGTTTAATCTAGGTTTAGGTCTAAGTCGAGGGTTAGGGTTAGTGTGAGGGTTAGGCTTATGGTAAAAAATAAGGTTAGGTTAGGGTTAGGGTTACTCTTTGGGCCAGATTGAAGTCTAGGATTACGGCTAGGTTTTGTGTTAGGTTTAGAGCTAGTTTTAGTGCTATGGTAATGTAAGGGTTATGTTTATGTGTTGGAGACCAGCTCCAACAGGGCGTCTCAGGAGACATACGGATGGTGAGGAGTCAGCGAAGGAGGGGTGGAGAAACAACACAGACACCAAAGTGAAGGTGTTGATCCCAATCTTTACTTGTGAAGCTGATCATATATACTTTTCATTTTGGCAGGCTCACAGTACTTTGTGGTTACAAAACAGGAATCATTATTCAAAGAAACAAAGTATTACGTAGCTACAATTAGAATAGAAGAATGTATCTTGGCTTATGCATAAGCAAGCATTTGTACTTTCAGTTCGCGTTTTGCTTTGAGCTGTTTCTGCTTAGTTAACTTTTAATAATAGTTAGAAATGTCCCAAACTATTGGCCTATACCTTGACTATTCTTTCTTGACTTACTGACTGGAACCAGTGCCATGGTTACGGCAAGTGGTTGACTTGTTATTAATTTTAATCAAACAAGAGTAAGAGCACAAACCACTGTGTACAGGAACAAGAACAAGTTGCCCAGTACCAAGCACTAATCTGTCTTCTTAACATTAATTTTTCTTCTCTAGATTTTAATTTAATTTCTCAAAAACTTCCTTGACAGGAATACAGGGAGTTTTTCATTAGACATTAACAATTTACACTCCATAGCTGAATCATTGCATTTAGAGCAAACAGATCTATTCTTTAGAAGTAGTTGCATTAATTGGGAAAGTCATGTTTTTTCCTTCATACTTAATGGTCATATGAGAAATTGCAACTATACTTATTAAAGGAATACAAAAACAAATCAGCCCATTCCCAGAAACATACTGCGCTCCTCCAGAGCATGGACACCTTGCGCCATCCACCTCAGTAGGGCCTTGCCATTGCCTGAGTCAGGGGAGGGGTGCAGCATTTATGGTTATGGCTAGGCCTAATGTTAGGTTTAGGTTTCGATTAGGGTCAGTTTTATAGCTAGGGTTAGTGTTAGTGTCAGGGTCTGTGTTTGGATTAGGGTTAGGGTTAGGACTAGAGCCAGAATTAAGATTGGTTAGGTCTAGAGGTAAGGTTAGTGTTTGGCTTTGCCTAAGGGTTATCATTAGAACTAGGGTTAGATTTTGTTTAGGTCTTGGTTAAAGATAAGTCTAGATTTATGATTAGGTTTATTCTAGGGCTAGTTTTAGGGTTTGGTTTAGGTTCAGTATCAGAATAAGGGTCAGGGTTAGGGTTAGAATTTGGGTTATGGTTATAACAAGAATAAGGGCTAGGGTTAGGAGTAGTAATAGGATTAGGTTTTGGGTTAGACTAAGGATTATTTTTAATACTAGGGTTAGTATTATGGTTGGGGTTTGATTAGGGTAAAGTATATGGTTAGAGCTAGGGTTAGAGCTAGGTTTTGGGATAGGGTCATGGCTATGTTAGGGTTAGGGTTAGGGTGAAAGCTAGGGTTAGGTATCAGAATTTGGCTAGGTTTGGTTAGATTTAGGTTTAAGGTTATGGCTAATGTATGACCTAGGGTTATGATTAGAACTAGTTTTAGAATTAGGGTTAGGACCAAGTCTAGTGTTAGGTTAAGGTTTAGGTTTAACATGATGTTTAGAGGTAGGGTTAGTGTTAAGGACAGATACAGGTTTAGGGGTAGATTTAGGGTTAAGATTAGGATTCATATTAGGGCTAGGCTTAGGGCTAGATATAAGGTAAGCTTTTGGTTTAGGTAAAAGTTTAGTGTTATTCTTATGGCTCAGTTTTGTTTTAGGGCTAAGCCTATGTTTAGGGCTAGTTTTAGGATTAGCATTAGCAATAGGGCTAGTGTTAAGGATAGGTTTAGATGTAGAATTAGGGTTAAATTTAAAGTTAGGTTTAGATCTAGGGTTAGGGAAAGGTGTAAGGGTAGAGCTAGGGTTATTCTAGGTTATGGCTATGAATAAGGTTATGGTAAGTGATAGGGTTAAAATTAGGGCTAAGTCTAGGGCAAGAGTTATAGTTAGTCTTAAAGCTAGGATTATATTAGGTTTAGGATTTTAGCTAGGGTTAGTGTTAGGGTTAGTCCTAGGTTTAAGGTTAGGTCTAGGTTTAGTGTTAGGGTTAGCATTTGGGTTAGGTTTAGGTAAGCAATGGGGTTATAACTAGGTTTAGGGCTAGGGGAAGGGATAGAATTAGGGTTAGGGTTATGATTAAGGCTAGGTTTGGGGCTAGGATGAGAGCTAGTGTTCATATTAGGGTTAGGACTAGGATTAAGGCTAGGGCTAATGTCAGGTCTAGGGTTAGAGTTAGAGATAGGTTTCGGTTTATGTTTATGATTAGGTCTGGTGTAAGGGTTAGATTTAGGTTAAGGGTCAAGTTTAGGCTATGTGTATTAATAGGGTCACTGTACAGCTCAAGGTTTGTTTTAGGTTAACATTTAGGTTTAGGGCTCAAATTAGCATTAGGGTTAGAGTTAGGGTTAGAGTAATGAATAGGCTTAGGATTAGTGTTCAGGTTAGTTTTAAGGCAATGGATAGGTTTAGGGATTGTGGTAGGGTTAGGATTAAGCCAATTGTTAGCATTAGGGTTAGGATTATGGTTAGGGTAATGGATAGAATTAGAGCTAGGATTAGGGCTAGTGTTATCGTTAGGAATACGGCTAGGATTAGGGTAGTTGATATAATTAGAGCTATGGTTAGGGCTATGATTAATGTTAGGATTAGGTCTAGTGTTAGGTTTGGTTTTGGGACAGGGCTAGGGTTATGTTAAGGGTAAAGGTTAGGCTTTGAGCTAGGGTTAGGTCTAAAGCAAGGCTTAGGTTTAGGGTTAGGGCTAGGCTTAGGTTTAGGGTTACACTTAGGGCTATGTTCAGGCCTAAAATTAAGGAGAGTTTTTGTGTTAGTTTAGGCCTAGGATTATGGCCATGTGTTTTGTAAGAGCTAGGGTTATGATTAGGGCTAGTTTTAGGGTTAGGGTTATGGCTAGGTCTAGTGTTAGGATGAGGTTTTTGTTTAGGGTAAGCTTTGGAGCTAGGATTATGTTAGGGTCAGGGCCATTGTTCAGGTTAGAGTTAGTGTTGGGTTTAGTGCCAGAATTAGGACTAGGGTTAGGTCTAGTGGTAGGTTTAGTGTTTGGGTTAGGTTAAGGGTTATTGTTAGGCCTAGGGCTAGGTTGGTGTTCAGGTCTAGGGCTAGAGACATGGCTAGATTTAGGATTAGATTTAAGTCTAGGGCTAGTGTTAGGTTTAGGTTTAAGAATATGATTACTGGTAGGGCTAATGTTAGGGTTCGGTTTCGGGTTAGGGTCAGGTTTATAACTGTGGTTAGTGTCGGGGTCAGAATAAATGTCAGGGTTAGGGTTTGGGTTTATGTTAGGTTTAGAGCTTGAAATAAGTTTAGGGTTAGGACTAGTAATAGGGTTAGTGTTTTGTTAGGCTCTGGATTAGGTTTAGGACTAAAATGAATCCTGTACAGTGTCATAGAAATTTGAAAGTAAAACTAACCTTAACCTGTTTAGAGTCCCTTTGATCCTTGAAGTCCCACACTTGGGGAGCCAAGTTGGGTAGGCTAACACATGAATCTTTCACACTTATCAAAGAAATCTGATCAAATAATTGGGTAGGTAGTTCAGTACATGCATATTTTCCTGTTTTATCCTAAAGTGCTCTCACATAAAGTTGCTTTGCATGCTTCAGCTTAGGGCTACTTTTACAAGGAATAAACCAGAGAATGCCCATAGAAAACTGATTGAGTGTGTGAGGTTTGAAGTAGCTAGCACCAACTCTGTTGGATTTCCAGCTCCATTTCCATTTACACGCATAGGTAAAAATGAAATGAAAAATTAAAATACAAACTGTTCAGGAGAACAAACCCTTGATCCAAGAGGCCCACACCTAAAGAATACAGTAAGGTTAGGTAAAAGTTGAATCCTGCCTATTATCCAAAAATTTCAACAAAACTAAATCTATCAAACACTAGCTGTAACCCTAGCCCTAATCTAATACTAAATCTAACCTAACCTGTTTAGAAAACCGTTGATCAAAGTAGTCCCCAAATAAAGGAGCCCAGTGGGGCAAGCTAACAGATGAATCCTGTGCAGTATCAAAGAAATCTGACCAAATAACTGGGGGATATATTTCAGTACATGCATATTGCCCTGTTTTCTCCTAAAGTGCTCTTAGATAAAGTTGCATGCTTCAGCATATGGACACTTTTACAAGGAAGAAACCAGATAGTGCCCAAAGACAACTGACTTGAGAATGTGAAGTTTCAACCAGCTAGAACCAACCCTCTGATTTCCAGCTCCATTCTCATTTACCTATATAGGTCAAAATGAAGTGAGACATTAAAAACAAACTATTTCCAACAGCAAAGCATTGAAACAAGAAGGCCCCAAACTGGGGCCCATATTGAGGCTAGGTAAGAGATAAATCTTCCCAGTATCAAAGAAATTTGAACAAAACAAACTCTAACCCTAACACTAGCTCTAAAACTAGCCCTAACCCTAACTGTAACACTAACCCTTACCTGTTTAGAGAATCATTGATCCTAGAAGTGCCAACCTTGGGGAGCCTAGTACAGCAAGCTAAAAGATGAATACTGTGCAGTATCAAAGAAATCTGATCAAATTGTTGGGAGACTTATTTCAGTACATACATGTTTCTCTGTTTTCTCCTTAAGGGCTCTCGGATACAGTTTCTTTTGCATGCTTCATCTTTGGCCTACCTTCAAAAGAAATAAACCAGAGAGTGCCCACTGAGAACTGATTGTGTGAAGTTTCAAGCACCTCCTGCTAACCCTGGTGGCCAGCTCAATTTCCATTCACATCAATAAGCCAAAATGAAGGGAAACCTTAAAATACAAACTGTTCCTGACAGTGAACCATTGAACCGAGAAGGCCTAAACCTGTGGAGCACAGTAAGGCTAAGTAAAAGGTTAATCCTGCCCAGTATCATAGAAATTTGAAGAAAACTAGGGCCCCATCGGTGCTCTCAGCTCATGTGGAAGGCTCGGCTGTGCAGTTTCTCTGGGCGCAGATAGCAGTCTCAGCCGCATGGGAGCTCACTGCGCAGATGGAAGGCAGCACAGAACACAGAGACTTTGCTTGAGAATCACCAGAACGAGCTCTGGACACAGCACAATGTCAATCCAGAACCACCCACTTCACCAAACACCATACATTGGTAATAGATGGAATCCATCTTTCAAAACCTTACTGGACATCTATCACTGGGCGTGGCTACCAGCTCAGTTCTGCAGCTTATCAAGTAAGTGGTTTCCAAGTCTCCTGCCTCCAGCTGTGATAACTCAAGATTTTTCTCACAAGCTTTTGGGGGTGTAGCTATCAATGAGGAACAGCAACTGTACAGGCACCTGGTTTCCAATTCAGAGACTAAGAGTGGGAAGGCTCCAGGAAGAAGCTCAAGCTCTCTCACCCTGGTTACGTCCACCACCCTGAGCACAGAGACTCAAGCTAGGAATAGACAACTCCACCTACTGCAAGAAAAGAAAACAGAGTTCTGAGAGACTATTTTTTCTTACTTTTCTCATCCATTCTCCTCTACTCTTCCACTCTGGTCCTCACAACCTCAACATATGTGAAACCAAGAACTTTCCATGAAATTGGACTTTAAGAACTGAATCACTAGAATAGCATAATATGGAGGAGTTACATAACCCCCACCTCACCAGCTCTTTATTTGCTCTTATTTTCTTTCTCCCTCTATTTACTTTTTTATTTTTCTTCTTTTTTCTTTCTCCCTCTATCCCACTTTCAGCCTCCTAACTTTTACTCTTTATACATAGGGTAATTTTATGAATACAGATAAGGAGTTTGAATTTATACCTTCTTCCATAAATTCCCCCTGTCTATTCATTAGAGTTCTCCTTCAAATTTACCAAGTTAGATTAATCACACACCCTCATTCCTTTCCCCCTTAACATAGTATCCTACCCCTGACCCTCAGTTCTGTATACACCACCAGAAATGGTATGCCTTTTATGAATTTAATGATTATATTCTAAATAATAATTGAAGCTAACATCTGTAGACACAGAGTCTAAATATAAATGTATTTATAATGGTTAGGTTTAGGCTTTGGGTTAGGGTTAGATTTAGAGTTAGGTTTTGATCTATGGTTAGGGCTAGGGCTAAGGATAGGGCAAGGGTTAGGACTAGGGTTTGGGTTAGGTATAGGAATATGGTAAGGTATAGGGTTAGAACTAGTGATAAGGCTAGTATGAGAGTTAGAGTTAGTTTTAGGGCTAGGGTTAGGGTTAGAGTTAGTGATAGGACTAAATTATGTTTAGTGTTAGTGTTAGGTTTAGGCCTTGGCTTAGGGTTAAGAGTTAGGAATACGTTTAGGGTAAGGTATTGGGTTATAGCTAGGCTGAGGGCTAGGGCAAATGTTAGTATTAGGGTTGGTGTCAGGTCTAGGGTTACGATTAGAGTTAAGTTTAAGGCTAGGGTTATCATTAGGGTTACTGTTATGTTTAGGGTAATGGATAGGGTTAGAGCTCGAGTTAGGGATAGGATTATTGTTAGGATTTATTATAGGTTTAGATTTAGGATTAGGGCCAGATTTATGGTTAGGTTTAGATTTAGGGTAATGGTTAGCGCTAAGGTTAGGGTTAAAACGAGGTGTAGGGCTCAGTTTAGGGATAGATTTTGCGTTATGTTAAGGCTATGGCTAATGTAAGAACTAGAGTTATGATTAGGGCTACTTTTAGGGTTAAAGTTAGGGCTAGTACTAGTTTTAGGTTTACGTATACTTTTAGGGTGATGTTAGAGCTAGGGTGAGTTTGAGGTCAGAGTCAGGCTCAAGGTTAGTTTTAAGGTTAGGTTTAGACTGGAATTAGGGCTAAGTTTAGGGCTGCGTGCAGGGTTAGGTTTTGGTTTAGATTAAGTTGTAGGGTTAGGGCTATGGCTCAGTTTTGTTTTAGGGCTTGAACTAGATTAGGGCTAGTTGTAAGATTAGTGTTACTGTTAGAGCTAGTGTAAGTGTGAGGTTTAGGCTTAAGGTTATGGTTGGACTTGAGTTATGGTTAGTTCTATTGTTAGGGCTAGGGCTAGTGTTAGGGCTAAGGTTAGTGTAAGTGTTAGGGTTATGTTAAGGGATAGGGTTAGATCTAGGTATAGGGCTAGGGCAAGAGTTAGAGTTAGTCTTAGTGGTATTGGTAAGATTAGGGCTATATTAGGTCTAGGATCAGGTCTAGGATTAGTTTAAGGGTTAAGTCTAGAGTTAGAGTTAGGGTTAGATTTGGGGGAAGGGATGGGGTTATAGCAAGGTTCAGAACTAGGGTGAGTGATAAAATTAGGGATAGGGCTAGAGTTCTGTTTCGTGTTAGGATCAAGGCTAGGTTTAGGGCTAGGATGAGGGTAGATTTTGTGTTAGGGTTATGGCAAGAATTAGGGCTAGGGCTAAATCAAGTCTAGGGTTATATTTAGGATAGTTTTTGGGTTAGATTTATGGCTAGTTCTAGTTTCAGAGTTAGGTTTACGGTGAGGTTCAAGTTGAGAGCTAGGGGATAGTCAGAGTCAGGTATTGGGTTTGTGTTAGGTTGAGGTTTAGGGTTATGGCTCAAATTAGCATTAGTTTTGAGTTAGGGCTAGGGTAATGGATAAGGTTAGGTTTAGGCTTCAGGTTTGGTTTAGGGCTCAGGTTAGATTTAGTGTAATGGATAGGGTTAGGGTAAGGCCTAGGGTTAGCATTAGGTTTATTTAGGGTTAAAGCTAGGGTAGGGCTTGGGTTAGGTAGGTTTTGCAATAGGTTAGGGCTATGGCAAATGTAAGAACTTAGCTATGATAGAGCTAGTTTTAGGGTTAATGTTAGACCTAAGTATAGTTTTAAGGTTAGGTTTAGTGTTAGAGTGATGTTTAGAGCTAGGGTTATTGTTGGTGTCAGGGTCAGTGTTCAGTTCAGGGTTATGTTTAATGTGAAAGCAGTATTAGGACTAGGGTTAAGATTAGGGGAAAGGTTAGTTTTTGGCTTTAGGCTAAGGGTTATTATTAGGGCTAGGGTAGGTTTTTCATTAAGTCTAGGCATAGAGTTACAGATAGATAAGGATTAGGTTTAGGTCTAGGGCTAGTGATTGTGCTAGGTTTAGGTATAAGTTTACCATGAAGTCTAGTATTAGTGTTCGGTTTAGGGTTAGGTTCAGGTTTAGACCTATGATTACTGTTAGGGTCAGAATAAGGGTTAGGCTTAGCATTAGGATTTGGTTTATGGTAGAGCTAGAATGAGGACTAGGGTTAGTGTTTGGGTTAGATTAAAGATTAGGTGTAACCTAATCCTAATCCTAATTCTTAACCTTACCCAAATCCTATCCCTATGGGTTAGGTTAAGGATTAGGATGACAATTATGATTAGGATTAGCATTAGGTTTAGTGTTTGGCATAGGTTAAGGGATAGGGTTAGAGCTAGGATCAGGACTAGGGTTGGGGTTAAAGCTAGGGTTAGGGCTAGGGTTAGGAATAGGACTAAATTAGGGCTAAGATTATGGCTATGGTTAATTTTGGGGTTAGGCCTAAAATTATGTTTAGGGTTAGGATTAATGTGGGTTTAGGGCTAGGATAAGGGCTGGGTTTTGTGTTAGGTTTAGGACTAGGATTACAGCTATGGCTAATGTCACGTCTAAGGTTAGGGTTGGGGATAATTTTAGGATCAGGTTATGGCTAGGTCTAGTGTAAGTGTTAGGTTTAATGTAAATTCAGCCTTAGAGCTAGGAGACTTATTAGGGTCTTGGTCATTGTTAGAGTTTGCTTGAGGTTAGGGTTTATGGTTAGGGGTTGAGTTAGCACTAGGGTATGGGTTAGGTACTGATAGGGTTTTGTTTAGCGTTTACATTAGGTTTAGGGTAATTGATAGGGTTAGGTTTAGTGATAGGGTTAAGAGTAGGCCTAGGGTTCGCATTAGGGTAAGGGTTATGTTTAGTATAATAGATGGAATTAGAGCTAAATTTAGGGCTAGGTTTCTGGTTAGGAATAGGTCTTGAATTAGCGTTAGGGTTAGGCTTAGGTTTATGTTTAGCAATAGGATTAGGTTTTGAGCTAGGGTTAGGTTTAGGGTGAAGGTTAGGTTTAGGGTTACTTCTAGGAATAAGATTATAGTACTCACAGGGTTAGGGTTAGGATTAGGGCTAGTGACATCATTAGGGATAGGGTTAGGGTTAGGGTAATGTGTACAATTAGATGTAGATTTAGGGGTATGTTTAATGTTAAATTGAGGTTTAGGCTTAGAGTTAGGGCTATGGTTATGTTTAGGTTTATACTAAGGGTTAGGGTTTAAGCTAGGGTTAGGTCTATGGCAAGTGTGAGATTTAAGGTTAGGTCTAGGGTTAGTTTTCCAGTTAGATTTAGGTTTAGCATTAAGCCTAGAATTATCAATAAATTTAGGTTTAGGTTTAGAGTAATCGGTCAGTGTAGAGCTAGGTTTAAGGCTATGGTTAAGGTTAGGATTAGGGTAGTTTTAGGGTTAGATTGAGGGAGAGGTGTAGGTTTATATTTAGAATAATGTTTAGGCTTTGAGCTAGGATTAGGACTAAGGCGAGAGTTAGGTTAGGGTTAGGGCTAGGGTTAGGGTTATGGTTATGCTTAAGGCTTGATTTAGGCTTAGGATTAGCTGTAGATTTTGTGTTAGGTGTAGGGCTAGGGTTAGGACTATGGGTAATGTAAGAGCTAGGGTTATGTTGAGGGCTAGATGTAGGTTTAGGGTTATGGCTAGGTCTAGTGTTATGTTTAGATTTTTGGTAGGGTTAGATTTAGAGACAGGTGTAGTCTAAAGGTAGAGTCGGTGTTTGGGTTAGAGTTAGTGTTAGGGTTACAGCCAGAATTAGGACATTGTTAAGTCTAGGGTTAGATTAGTGTTATTGTTAGGGCTAGGGCTAGGTTTATGTTTAGGTCTAGGGGAAGAGTTCAGGCTAGATTTAGGATTTGCTTTAGGTCTAGGGCTAGTGTTAGTGTTTGGTCTAGGGTTAGGGTCAGCTTTAGACCTAGGTTTAGGGTCAGAATAAGGGTCAGGGTTATCATTAGAGTTTGGGATAGGGTTAGAGCTAGAATGATGGCTAGGGTTAAGACTATTAATAGGGTTAGAATTTTGTTTAACTTAAGATTTAGAGATAGGTCTAGGGTTACCATTAGGGTTAGGTTTTTTCTTAGGTTAAGGTATAGCCTTAGAGGTAGGGTTAATGCTAGAGTTAGGGTTAGGGTTAAATATAAATATATTTTGAGCTCAGATTAGGGCTGGTTTTTGTATTAGGATTAGGGTTAGATTTTTGCCTTGGCTAATATAAGAGCCAGGGTTACAATTAGGGTTAGTTTTAGGGTTAGAGTTAGGGGTAGGTCTAGTGTTAGGTTTAGGTTTAAGGTTAGGGTAATATTTAGAGCTAGGGTTATTGTTAGGATATGAGAAAGCATCAAGGTTAGTTTTAGGGTTAGGATTAGCACTCAAATAAGGACTAGGTTTACTGTTTGGTTTAAGGTGAGGTCTGTGTTTATAGCTAGGGTGACTGTTAGGATATCAGTCAGGTCAGGGTTTGCTTTAAGCTTAGGGTTATGACTTGAATTAGGTCTAGGGTTAATTTTAGGGTTTACTTAAAGTTTACGATTGCCTTTAGAGATAGGGTCAGTTTTAGGATATGAGTCAGGGTCAGGGTAAGTTTAAAGGTTAGGGTTAGGACTGGAATTAGGCTAGGATTACGTCTAGGTTCCTGTTAGGGTTTTGTTTAAGTTAATTTTTAGTGTTAGGGCTGTTGCTCTGTTTTGTTTTAAGTCCTAGGTTTAGGGTTTGGGCTAGTTATAAGATTAGCATTAGGGTTAGGGCTAGTATTAGTTTAGGCTTAGGTTTGGGTTAGGGTTAGATTTGGATTTAGCATTAGATCTAGGATTAGGGCTAGGACTAACTATAGGGCAAGGGTCAGGGCTAGGGTTATGGTTACTCTAACAGATAGGGTTATATCTAGGGCTAGGACTAGGGTGAGAGTTAGAGTTAACCTTAGGCCTAGGGTTTTGGTTAGTTTTAGGAATAGGGCTAAGATAGGGCTAGGATTAAGGCTAGGGGTTGTGATCAGCTTATGCCTAGTGTTAGGGCTAGTGTTATAGTTAATTTTAGGGTACACTGTGTTGTTATAGCTAGGTTTAGAGTTAGGGTGAGGTTTAGAATTTGGTTTAGGACTAGGGTTAAGTTTAGGGTTATGATTAAGACTAAGTTTAGGGCTAGAATGATGCACAGGGTTACTTGTAGGGTTAGGTCTAGAATAAGGGCTATGGTTTATGTCAGCCTAGTGTTACAGTTTGGGGTAGATTTAGGGTTAGGTTTGTGTCTAGGTCTAGTGTAAGTTTCATTTTTATGGTAAGGGTCAGGTTTAGAGCTACGTGTATTTTTAGAGTCAGGATCAGGTTTAGGGTTTGTTTTAGGTTAAGGTTTAGGGATAGTGCTAAAATGAGCATTAGGGTTAGGGTTAGGTTTAGGGCAATTGATTGTGTTATTTTTAGGTTTCAGGGAAGTTTTAGGGCAATGGAGAGCTTTAGGGTTAGCAAAAGGGTTAGGGTTATGCCTAGGGTTAGCATTAGGATTAGGGTTATCATAAGGATAATATATCCAGTTAGAGCTATGGTTAGGGCTAGGGTTAGGTTATGATTAGGGCTAGAATTAGGTTAGGTTTTGAGTTAGGGCTAGTAACCCTAGCTTAGGGTAGGGTTAGGGTTTGATTTAGGGTAAAGGTTACGTTTTGTGCTAGGGTTAGGTCTAGGACGAAGGTTAGGCTTAGTGTTATAGTCAGTGTTAGGTTTAGCGTTATGGCTAAAGTTTTCATTAGGGTTAGCATTAGGTTTAGGGTAATATATTGGGTTAGATATAAGGTTAGCTTTATGGTTAAGGTTAGGTTTCAATTTAAGTTTAGTTTTATTGCTAGGTTTACTGTTGGTTTCAAGGTAAAATTTAGGTTTTGATTTAGGGTTAAGGCTATGGCAAGTTGTAGGTTTAGGGATAGGTCTAGGAATCGGTTTATGGATTGGGTTGGGGTTTCGGTTAGGGTTAGGGATAGGGTTATTATTAGGATTAGGGTTAGAGTTAGGCTAATGCCTAGGGTTAGAGCTAGTTTCAGTTTTAGCGTTAAAGTTAAGATTAGGGCTATGGTTAGGGTTATGTTTAGGAACAGTGCTAGGGTCATGTTTGGGCTAAGGGTTAGTCTTTGAGCTAGGGTTAGGACTAAGGTGAGGGTTAGGGTTAGGGTTAGGACTGGGGTTAAGGTTAGGGTGAGGGATATGTTAGGGTAGGTTTAGGCCTTGATTAGCGTTAAAGTTATTTAAGTTTTGTGTTAGATTTAGGCCTAGGGTTAGTGCTAAGTGTAATGTAAGATCTAGGGTTGTGATTAGAGCTAGTTTTAGGGTTAGCCTTAACCCTAGGTCTAGTGTTACGTTTAGCTTTGGGTTAGGGTCAGGTTTATAGCTAGGTTTAAAGGTAGTGTCAGGGCCAGTGTTCAGGTTACAGTTAGGGTTAGTGTGAAAGCCAGAATACGACTAGGGTTATGTCTAGTGGTAGGTCTAGTGTTTGGTTTAGGTTAAGGGTTATTGTTAGGGCTAGGACTATGTATTTGTTTAGGTCAAGGGCTAGAGTAATAGCTAGATTTAGGATTAAGTTTAGGTATGTGGGTAGTGTTAGGTTTAGGATTAGCTATAAGTTTACTGGTAGGGCTAGTTTCAGGTTTCGGTTTCATTTTAGGGTCAAATTTAGACCTATAATTAGTGTTAGGGTCAGATAAGGGTGAAGGTTAAGGTGAGGTTTTAGGTTAGGGTTAGATCTAGAATTTGGCTACTGTTAGGACTAGTAATAGGGTTATTGTTTGGGATTGGCTAAGGATTAGGATTAGGACTAGAGTTAGCCTTTTTTGGGGGTAATGGATAGGATTAGAGCTAGGGTTAGGGCTAGGATTAGGGTTAGGTTTAGGGCTAATTTTAGGGTTAGGGTTAGGGTTAAATCTAGTCTTAGGGCATGGATTAGTGCTATTTTTGTGTTAGAGTTAGTGCTAGGTTTTGGCTAAGGCCAATTTAAGAACTATGATTATGATTAGGATTAGTTTTAGGGTTAGGGTTACGGCTAGGTCTAGTGTTAGCATTAGTTTTAGGGTTAGGGTGATATTTAGAGCTAGGCTTTATATTTGGATATGAGTCAGAGTGAGGGTTAGTTTTAGTCCTAGACTCGAATTAGAGCTCGGTTATGGCTAGTTATTGGTTAGGGTTTGGTTTAATTTAAGATTTAGGGTTAGAACAATGGCTAGGTTTAGGGGTAGGGTTAAGGTTAGGGTTCAAATAGGGCTAGGTTTAGCACTATGATTCGTGTTAGGGTTAGGCGTATGGTTAGGGCTAATGTTAGTGTTAGTTTTAGGGGAAGGGTTGGGGATATATAGCTAGGTTCAGTGCTAGGACAAGGTTTATATTTATGGATAGGGCTAGGTGAGGGTTTTGTTTAGGATTAAGTCTAGGGTTTAGGCCTAGAATTAGGTCTAGGGTTTGTGTTAGGGTTAGGGCTAGAATAAGGGCTAGGGCTAATATCAGGTCTAGGTTATGGTTAGGGATAGAGTTAGGGATCTGTTTATGGCTAGGTCTGGTGTAAGGATTAGGTTTAGCATAGGGGTCAGGTATAGAGCTAGGTTATTATTACGGTCAGAGTATGGGTTAAGGATTGGTTTGGGTTAAGGTTTAAGGTTAGGGCTCATATTAGCATTAGGGTTAGGGTTAGGGTTAGAGTAATGGATAAAATTAGGTTTACAGTTTAGGTTATGTTTAGAGTAATATATAGGGTGAGTATTAGGCATAGGATTCGGGTTAGGCCTAGAATAAATATTTGGTTTAGGCTTATATTTAGAGTAATAAGTATGTTTAGTGCTAGTGTTAGGGCTTAGGTTAAGGTCAGGATTAGGACTAGGGTTTGGGTTCCAACTTGGGCAAGTGTTAGGGTTAGTTTTAGTGTAAGTGTTAGGGTTTGAGTTAGGGTTAGGGCTAGGTTGAGGTTTATGGTTAGAGTCAGGGCTACAGTTAGGGTTAGGGTCAGGGTTAGGGCTAGGTTTAGCATTAGGTTTATGGTTATGTCTAAGGTAATTGATAAAGTTAGAGCTAGAATTTGGGCTATGGTTTCAGTTAGGATGACGGATAGGGTTATATTTAGGGTTAGAGATATGGTTATGTTTAGAGTAAGGGTTAGAGTTTGAGCTAGGGTTTGATCTAGGGCAAGCATTAGGCTTAGGGTTTGTGCTAGGGTTAGGGTTAAGGTTATGCTTAGGTCTAGGTTTAGGGCTTGTATTAGGGCTAGGTTTTGTGTGAGGTTTATGGCTAGTGTTATGGCTATGGATAATGTAAGACCTAGTGTTATGGTTATGGCTAGTTTTTTGTGTTAGTGTTATACATATGTCTAGAGTTAGGTTTAAGTTTTTGGTTAGGATAAGGTTTAGAACTTGGGTTTGTGTTAGTGTAAGCATCATTGTTTGGGCTAGAATTGGGTTTTGGTTAGGGTCAGAATTAGAACTAGGTTTTACTAGGGCTAGGGTTAGTCTTTGCTTTAGGTTAATGGTTATTTTAGGGCTAGGGCTAGGTTTTTTTAGGACTAGGGCTAGAGTTATGGCTATATTTAGGACTAAGTTTGGGTCTAGTGCTAGTTTTATGGTTAGTTTTAGGTATAGGTTTACTGGTAGCGCTAGTGTTATGTTTAGTAGTAAGGTCAGGCTTTGATCTATTATTAGTGTTAGGGATAGGGTTAAGACTAGTAATTGAGTTAGGGCTTGGGGTAAGCTAATTTTTAGGGTTAGAACTAGGGTAGCATTAGGATGAGAGTTTGGCTTAGGGTAAGGAATATATTTAGAGCTAGGGTTTGGATCAGTGTTAGGGTTAGGGTTAATGTTAAAGATAGAATTGAGGATCAGACTAGCACTAGGGTTTGTGTTAGGGTTAGGGCTCTGGCTCATATAAGAACTAGCTTTACAGTTAGAGAGAGTTTTAGGGTTAGGATTAGGGCTAGGTCTAGTGTTTGGTTTATGTTTAGGGTTAGGGTGATGTTTAGAGGTAGGGTTAGTTTTAGGGTCAGTGTCAGGGTCAGTATTAGTTGTAGGGATAGGGTTAGGACTAGGTGTATCATTAGGATTTGGTTTAGGTTAAGGTTTAGGATTAGGGCTATAGCTTGGTTTTGTTTGTGGGCTATGGCTAGGATTAGGGCTAGTTTTCTAATTAGAATTATGTTTAGGGCAAGTGTTAGGGTGAGGTTTAGGTTTATAATTATGGTAGATTTAGAGTTAGGGTTAGTTCTAGGTTTAGGACTATGGCTAGTTTTAGGGCTAAGGTTAGGGCTAGTGTTAGGGTTAGGCAATAGATAAGGTTGGTACTAGAAATAGGTCTTGGGCTACAGTAAGGGTTAGTCTTAGGCTAAGGTTAGAGTTAGGGTACAGTTAGCAATAAATTAGGGCTAGGATTAGATCTATGGTTAGTGTTAGGATTATGTGTAGAGTTAGGGCTAGGTTTAGTGTTAGAGATAGTGTTAGTGTTAGGGATACTGATAGGGGAAAGGATGTGGTTATACCTAGGTTAAGAAATAGGGCAAGGGTTGAAATTAGGGTTTGGGCTAGGGTTAGGGTTCAGGTTAGGGTTAAAGCTAGGTTTAAGGCTAGGATAAGGGCTCTGCTTTGTGTTAGGTTTAAGGCAAGAATTAGGTAGAGTTCTAATATTAGGTCTAAGGATACGGTTAGGGATAATTTTAGTGTTAGTTTTATTGCTAGGTCTAGTTTAAAGGTTATGTTTCAGGTAAGGATCAGGTTTAGAGCTAGGTGTGTTATTCGAGTCAGTGTCTTGTTCAGAGTTTGAGTTAAGTTTTGGATTAGTTTTAGGCCTCAAATTAGCAATAGGGTTAGGGTTAGTGTTTGAGTAATTAATAGGGTTAGGTTTAATGTTCAGGTTGGTTTTAGGTAAGAATAAGGTTAGTGTTAGCTATAGGTTTATGGTTAAGCCTATATGGATAGCATTAGATTTATGTTTAGGACTAGTGTTAGTGTTAGGTTTAGCGTAACTGTTAGGATTTGAGCTAGGATTAGGACTACGGCAAGGTTCAGTTTTACGGTTGGTTCTACGGTTAGGTTGACAGTTAGGGTTAGTGTAGGTTTAGAGTTAGGACAAGGGTTAAGTTTACAGTTAGGGTTAGAATAGCTTTAGGGTTAGGGTAGTGTTATCATTACGTTTATAGTAAGGGTTAGGGTAATGGGTAGGGTTAGAATTATATTTAGAGCTATGTTTGTGTTAGGCTTATGTTTAGGGTAATGGATAGGTTAGGGCTAGGTTAACAGTTAGGATAAGGGCTAATTTTAGGGTTAGGGTTAGGTCTAGGGTTAGTGTTATGGATAGGTTTAGGGTAAGTGTTAGGGTTTGAGCTATGGTTAGGGTTATCGTGATGTTAGGGTTAGTGTCAGGTCTAGGTTTAGGATTATGGTTAAGTTTAGGGCTAGGTTTAGCACTAGGATTAGGGTTATGTTTAGGGTAATGGATAGGATTAGAGCTAGAGTTAGGGCTAGGATTAAGTCTAGGGTTAGGTTTAAGGTTAGGGCCAGTTTTAGGTTTAGGGTTAGGTTTAGAGTAATGATTAGGGTAAGTTTAGGGTTAGGGTTAAAACGAGGTGGAGGGCTCAGTTTAGAGCTAGGTTTTGGGTTAGGTTAGGGCTAGCATTAGGGCTAAGGCTAATGTAAGAACTAGAGTTATGATTAGGGCTACTTGTAGGGTTACTGTTAGGTCTAGTTCTAGTTTTAGAGTTAGGATTACATTTTGGTGATGTTTGAGCTAGGTTTAGAGTAAGATAAGAGTCAGGCTCAAGGTTAGTTTTTGGGTTAGGTTAGGACTGGAATTAGGGCTGATGTTAGGACTAGGTGTAGTGTAAGGTTTTGGTTTAGGTTAAGCATTAGGTTTAGTTCTATGGCTTGGTTTTGTTTTAGGGCTTGAACTAGATTAGGGCTAGTTTTAGGTTTAGTGTTAGTTTTAGGGCTAATGTTAGTGTGAGATTTAGGCTTAGGGTTAAAGTTGGACTTAAAGTTATGGTTAGTTCTAGGGTTAGGGCTAGGGCTAGTGTTGGGGCAAAAGTTAGCGCAAGTGTTATGGTTATGGTAAGGAATAGGATTAGATCTAGGAATAGGGCTAGGGTCAGAGTTACAATTAGTCTTAATGCTAGTGGTAGTGTTAGGGCTAAATTAATGCTAGGATCAGGTCTAGGATTTGTGTAAGGGTTAAGTCTAGAGTTAGAGTTAGGGTTATATTTGGGGGAAGGGATGGGGTTATAGCAAGGTTCAGAACTAGGGTGAGGGATAAAATTAGGGATATGGCTAGAGTTAGGTTTTGGGTTAGGATCAAGACTAGTTATAGGTCTAGGATGTGGGCTAGCATTTGTGTTAGGTTTATGGCAAGAATTGGGGCTAGGGCTAATATCAGGACTAGGGTTATGGTTAGGAATAGTTTTTTTGTAAGATTTATGGCTAGGTTTAGTGTCAGAGTGAGATTTATGGTGAGGTTCAAGTTGAGAGCTAGTGTATTATAATAGAGTCAGGTTTTGGGTTTGTGTTAGGTTGAGGTTTAGTGTTATGGCTCAAATTAGCATTAGGTTTGAGTTAGAGTTAGGATAATGGATAAGGTTAGGTTTAGGCTTCAGTTTAGGTTTACTGCTCAGAAGGTTTAGGGTAATGGATAGGGTTAGAGCTAGGATTAGGGCTAGGGTTATGTTTAGGATTAAGGCTATATTTAGGGTTAGGGTTAAGGCTAGGGTTAGTTTTAGAATATGGGTTAGGGTTTGAGCTAGGTTTAGTGCTAAGGATAGGGTTAGGTTTAGGATTAGGTCTAGGATTAGGATTAGGGTTACAATTAGTTTTAAGGGTATAGACAGGTTTAGATGTTAAGTTAGGGGGGTTAGGGTTAGGTTTAGATTTAGGATTAGGGTTAGTGTTAAGTTTAGCATAATTGTTAGGGTGTGAGCTAGGTTTAGGACTATGGCAAGGTTTAGGTTTATTGTTAGGTGTAGGGTTAGGTTTACAGTTAGGGTTAGAGTAGGTTTAGGGTTAGGGTTAATGTTATCATGATGTTTTTGGTTAGGGTCATGGTAATTGATGGTTTTAGAGCTAAGGCTAATTCTAGTTTTAAGTTTAGGAGTAGGGCTAGGGCTAGGGTTAGGTTTAGGGTTAGGCTTATCATTTTCTTATGGTTAGGTTAAGGTTAAGGGTCAGAGATTGAGTAAGTGTTAGGGCTAGGTTGAGGCTTCAGGTTAGAATCAAGACTAGGGATAGATTAAGGGTTAGGGTTATGGTTAGGGCTAGGATTAGCATTAGTTTTAGTGTTATGATTAGGGTAATGGCTAGAGTTAGAGGTGAGTTTGGTCTATGTTTATAGTTAGGATTAGGGCTAGGATTGGGATTAGGGTTTGGGATAGGTTTATGTTTAGGGTAATGGCTAGGGTTTGAGCTAGTGTTAGTGCTAGGGCTAGATCAAGGATTAGGTTCAGCCTTAGGTATAGGGACAGGATTATGATAGGTTTAGGGTTAGAGTTAAGTTTAGGGCTAGGGTTAACATTAGGTTTAGGATAAGGTTTAGGGTAATTGGTATGGTTAGATGTAAGTTTTACATTTAGGTTTATGGTTAGATTTACTTTTAAGATTAATGTTAAGGCTACAGTTATGTTCAGATTTATGGTTTGGCTTAGGTTTTGAGCTAGGGTTAGGGCCATAGCGAGTGTTACTTTTAGGGTTAGGTCCATTGTTAGTTTTCTGGTTAGGGTTAGGGTTTTGTTTTGTGTTAAGGCTAGGGTTATCAATACTGTTAGGTATAGGATTAGGTAAGGTGTATGTTTTGAGCTAGGTTTAGGGCTAGGGTTAAGTTTAGGGTTAGGGCAAGGGTTAGGGTTGGGGTTTTGCTTAGGGCTAGGTTTAGGCCTAGAATTCACTCTAGATTTTGTGTTAGTTTAAAGCATAGAGTTAGAATTATGGTTAATGTAAGAGCTAGGATTATGATTAGGGCTAGTTGTAGCGTTAGGGTTATGGCTATGTGTAGTGTTTGGTTTAGGTTTTTTGGTTAGGGTAAGGTTTAGAGATAGATTTAGTGTTAAAGGCAGGGTCAGTGTTCAGTTTAGAGTTAGAGTACAGGTTAAAGCAAGAATTTGGACTAGGTTTATGTCTAGGGCAGGGTTAGTCATTGCGTTAAGTTAAGGGTTATTGTTAGGGCTAAGGCTAGGTTTTTGTGTAGGTCTAGAGCTAGAATTAAGGCTAGTTTTGGGATTAGGTTTAGGCCTAGAGCTAGGGATAGGGTCTGGTTTAGGTATAAGTTTACTGGTAGGGCTAGTGTTATTGTATGGTCTAGCATTAGAGTCATGTTTAGACCTAGGTTAGTGTTATGGTCAGAATAAGGGTCAGGGTTATGTTTAAGGTTTGGGATAAGTTTTGAGCTAGAATGAGGGCTAGGGTTAAGACTATTAATACGGCGAGAGTTTTCATTACCCTGAGGATTAGGAATAGGTCTAGTGTTACCATTAGTGTTAGCGTTTTTCTTAGGTTTAGGGATAGGGTTAAACATAGTTTTAGGGGTAGGAGTAGGGTTAGGTTTAGTGTTAAAGGTAGGTTTAGGGCTCCAATTAGGGGTAGTTTTTGTGTTAGTGTTAGCGCTAGGGTTAGGGCAACAGCTAAAGTAAGAACCAGGGTTACAATTTGTGTTAGCTTTAGAGTCAGGGTTAGGGGTAGTTCTAGTGTTAGTGTTAGATTTACGGTTAGGGTGATATTTAGAGCTAGAGTTATTTTTAGAATAAGAGTCAGGGTCAGGGTTAGCTTTAGGGTTTGAATTAAGACTCGAATTAGGGCTAGGTTTACTGTTAGGGTTTGGTTATATTAACATCATTTTTAGAGCTAGGGTGAGTGTTAGGATATGAATCAGGGTCAGTGTTAGTTTTAAGGTTATGGTTAGGACTCAATTAGGGCTAGGATTAGTTCTTATAGTAGTTTCAGGTTTGGTTTAAGTTAAGGTTTAGGGTTAGGTCTATTGTTCGGTTTTGTTTTAGTCTAGGATTAGAGTTAGGGCTAGTTTTACAATTAGTATTAGGGTTAGGGCTAGTGTTAGTTTTAGGCTTAGATTTAGGGTTAAGGTTATATTTATAGTTGGGTTTAGATCTATGATTAGGCTAGAATTAATGATAGGGCTAGGGTTAGGGCCAGAGTTAGAGTTATGTTAAGGGATAGGGTTAGATCTAGGGATAGGGCTAGTGTGAGATTTAGAGTTAGTTATAGGGCTAAAATTAGATTTAGGGAATTGCATAGGGGTAATTAGGGCTAGGATTAGGGCTAGGGTTAGTGTTCAGCTTAGGCCTAGTGATAAGAATAGGGTTAGGTTTAAGTTTAGGATAAAGAATGGCGTTATAGCTAGGTTTAGATGTATGGTGAGGGTTAGAGTTACAGTTAGGGTTCGGGTTGAGGTTAGGGTTATGATTAAGGCAAGGTTTAGGGCTAGGATGAGGGCTAGTGTTTATTTTATATTCAGGGCTACGATTAGTGCTAGGGCTAATATCAGGTCTCAGGTTATGGTTAAAGATAGTTTTAGGGTTAGGCTTATGGCTACGAGTAGTGAAGGGTTAGGTTTCGGGTAAGTGTCAGGTTTAGAGCTCAGGGAATTATTAGGAAACGTATTTGGCTTAGGTAAGGATTTAGGGTTATGGCTCAAATTAGCATTAAGGTTAGGGTTAGGGTATAGTTAGGGTTTGTTTTAAGGTTCATGTTTGGTTTATGGTAATTGATACGGTTAGCGTTAGTGATAGGGTTAGTTTAGAATTAGGGTTAGCATTAGGGTAGGGGTTATGGTTAGGGTAATTTATATGGTAGAGGTTAGATTAGAACTAGAGTTATGGTTAGGAATATGCCTTGAGTTAGTGTTAGATTTCGTGTTAAATTTAGAGTTAGGGTTAGGGTTAGTGTTATGTTTAGCATAAAGGTTAGTTTTTGAGCTAGGGTTATGGCAGGGTTTAGGGTTAGGTCTAGGGATAAGATAATGGTAGGTTTAATATTAGGGTTAGAGTTAGGGCTAGGGTTATCATTAACATTAGGGTTAGGGTTAAGGTAACGGATAGGATTAGTTTGGGTTTAGATTTGGTTTAGATTTAGAATTAGTGATAGTTTTAGGATTAGAGCTATGGTTATGTTTAGGTTTATGGTTAGGTTTATGGTTTGATCTAGAGTTAGGGCTATGTTGAATGTTAATTTTAGGGTTATGTCTCTGGTTAGTTTTCCAGTTAGGGTTAGGATTAACATAAGTGTTCTGGCCAGGATTGTCAATAAGTTTAGGTTTAGGGTTAGGGTAATGGGTAGGTTAAATCTAGGTTTGGTGCTAGGTTAAGTTTAGGATTTGGGCTAGGTTTAGAGTGAGAGGTAGGGATTGGTCTAGGTTTATGTTTAGGGTAAAAGTTAGGCTTTGACTATCTTAGGACTAACGTGAGGGTTAGGGTTACGTGTAGGGCTAGTGTTAGGTTTAGTGTTATGCTTAATGCTAGGTTTAGGCCTAAACTTAGCTCTATGTTTAGTGTTAGGTTTAGGCCTAGGGTTAGGCCTATGGGTAATGTAAAATCTAGGGTTATGATTAAGGCTATTTTTAGGGTTAGGGTTATGGCTGGGTCTAGAATTAGGTTTAGGTGTTGGTTAGTTTTAGGTTTGGAGGTAGGTTTAGTGTTAAAGGCAGGGTCAGTGTTTGGGTTAGAGGTAAAGTTAGGGTTACAACCAGAATTAGGACTAGGTTTAAGTCTAGGGTTTGAGTTAGTGTTTGGGTGAGGTAAAGGTTTTTATTAGGGCTAGGGCTAGGATTTTGTTTAGGTCTAGAGCTAGAGTTCAGGCTAGATTTGGGATTGGGTTTAGGTCTATAGATAGTGGTAGGGTTAGGTTTAGGCATAAGGTTACAAGTAGGGCTAGTGTTAGGGTTTGGTTTAGGGTTAGGGTCAGGTTTAGCCCTAGGGTATATGTTATGTTCAGAATAAGGGTCATCGTTGGGGTTAGGGTTTGGGATAACATTAGAGCTAGAATGAGATCTAGGGTTAGGGCTATTAATATGGTTAGGATTTGGTTAGCCTAAGGATTAAGGATAGGTCTAGGGTTACCATTAGGTTTAAGGTTTTGCTCAGGGTAAGGTATAGTGTTAGGGCTAGAGTTAGGTTTATGGTTAGGGTTAAAGCTAGGTTTAGGGCTCAGATTAGGACCTGTTTTTGTGTGAGGTTTAAGGCTAGGGTTAGGGCAATGGCTAATATAAGAACTAGGGATACAATTAGGGTTAGATGTAGGGATAGGTCTAATGTTAGGTTTAGGTTTAAGATTCGGGTGATATTTATAGCTAGGCTTAGTGTTAGGATATCAGTCAAGTCAGGGTTAGTTTTAAGGTTAGGGTTAAAACCCGAATTAAGGATAGGGTTACTGTTAGGGTTCAATTTATATTTAGGGTGGTGTTTAGAGCTAGGATGAGTGTTAGAATATAATTCAGGTTCAGAGTTATTTTTAAGGTTATGATTAAGACTCGAATTAGGGCTAGGGTTAGATCTAGGTGTAGTGCTTGCATTTGTTTTAAGTTAAGATTAGTGTTACTCCTGTTTCTCGATTTTGTTTTAGTGTTATGGTTAGGGTTAGAGCTAGTTTTATGATTAGCTTTAGGGTTGGGGCTAGGGTTATGGCTAGGTTTAGGATAAGGCTAGATTCAAGGATTGGGCTAGGTTTTGTGTTAGGTATAGGTCAAGATTTAGGGCTAGAACTAATGTCAGGTCAAGATTTATATTAAGTGATATTTTTAGGGTTACGTTTATGGCTAGGTCAAATTAAAGTGTTAAGTTTAGGGAAAGGTTCAGAATAAGAGCTGGGGTATTCTTAGGTTCAGAGTCAAGCTTTGGGTTTGGGTTAGGTTAAAGTTTAGGTTTAAGCCTCAAATTAGTATTAAGGTTAGAATTGGGGTTAAGGTAATGGATAGTGTTAGGTTTAGGGTTCAGGTTAGGTTTAAGATAGTTTTAGTTTGAGGATTAGTCTTAGGGTTAGCATTAGGGTTATGGTTATCATTAGGGTAATTTATAAGCTTAGACCTAGGGTAGGGCTACGGTTATGGTTAAAATAGGGCTAGAATTAGGGTTAGGGTCAGGGTTAGGGGGAGGGTTACAGTTAGGATTAGGTTTAGGTTTTGAGCTATGATTTTTGCTATGGCTAAGGTTTATTTAGATTTTGGTCTAGGTTTATGGTCAGGGTTAGTGTTACAGTTAGGGCGAGGGTTATCATTAGGATAAGGGTAATTTGTTTAGATGTCAGGTTAAAGATAGGTTTATGTTTATGTTAGCTTTAGGTTTAGGTTTAGAATTAGGTTTAGGATTTGAGCTAACTTAGATTTAGGGTTAGGGGTTAGGTTCACTATTAGCTCTAGGATTAGGTTTCAGTTTGGGGTTAGGGTACATTTACCTTTAGGTCTAGTGTTATCATTAGGGTTAAGTTTAGGGTTAGGGTAATGGGTAGGGTTCGAGCTAGGGTTTGGGCTAGGGTTAAGGTTAGGATTAGGGCTGGGATTAGAGCAGTGGTTAGACCTTGGATTAGTGTTAGGGTTAGGTTAAGTGTAATGGTTAGGGATTGAGCTAGGTTTAGGGCTAAGGTGAGGGTTAGGGTTAAGGTCAGGGCTAGGCTAGGGTTAGGGTTAGGTTTAGGGCTAGAGTTAGCATTAGTTTTACGGTTATGGTTAGTGTAATGGATAGAGTTAGAGCTAGGCTTTTGGCTATGTTTACAGTTAGGATTAGGTCTAGAGTTAGTGAGGTTTAGAGTTTTGGCTAGGGTTATATTTAGGGTAAGGTTTAGGTTTTGAGCTAGAGTTAGGGCTAGAACAAGGGTTAGGGTTAGGTTTAGGGTTAGGGCTAGTTTTAGGGTTAGGGTTATGCTTAGGGTTAGGTTTAGGCTGTAATTATGGGTAGGTTTTGTGTGAGGTTTAGGGCTTGTGTTAGGTATATGGGTAATGTAAGAGCTACAGTTATGTTTATGGCTAGATTTAGAGTTCGTCTAGTGTTAGGGTTAGTTTTTGTGTTAGGATAATGTTTAGAATTAGGGTTTTTGTTAGGGTAAGTGTCAGAATTCAGGTTAGGTTTAGATTTAGTGTTAGTCCAGAATGAGGACTAGGGTAGGTCTATGGATAGAGTGAGTGTTTGTTTTGGTTAAGGAATATTGTTAGGGCTAAGGCTAGGGTTATTGCTACATTTAGGATTACGTTTAGGTCTATTGCTAGTGTTAGTGTTAGGTTTAGGTTTAGGGTTACTGGTAAGGCTAGTGTTATGTTTTGGATAAAATTTAGGGTCAAGTTTAAACCTAGGTTTAGTGTTAGGGTCAGAATAAGGGTCAGGTTTAGTGTTTGTGTTAAGTTTAGAGCTAGAATGAAGGCTAAGGTTAGTACTAGGAATGCAGTTAAGGTTTGGGGTAGGCATAGAATTAGGGTTAGGACTAGGTTAGCTATAGGGTAAGGGTTTGACTAAGTGTAAGACATAGGGTTAGAACTAGGATTAGGACTACGGATAAGGCTAGGGTTAGGGCCAGGGTTAGGGTTAGGGTTAAAGTTAGGTTTAAGCTTGAATTAGGTTTAGGTTTTGTGTTAGGTTTAGGGCTATGGCTAATTTAAGAACTGGCATTACGATTAGGGCTAGTTTTAGGGTTAGGTCTAGGGTGAGGTCTAGTGTTAGGATTAGGTTTAGGGTTAGGGTGATGTGTAGAACTAGGATTAGTTTTAAGGTCGTAGTCAGTGTTAGTATTAGTTCTAGAGTTAGGGTTAGGTCTTAATATTAGGTCTAGGGTTAGGACTAGGTGTAGGGTTAGGTTTTGGTTAAGGTTAAAGTTTAGAGTCACTGCTATGACTCTGTTTTGCTTGAGGGCTATGGCTAGGGTTAGGGCTAATTTTCAAATTAGCATTAGGGTTAGAGCTAGTGTTAGGGTGTGGTTTAGGCCTAGGTTTAGGGTTATATTTAGAGATAGGGTTAGATCTAGGTTTAGGACTACAATGAAGGTTAGGGCTAGGATTAGGTCTAGGGTTTGAATTATCATAAGGGATAGTGTAAGAACTAGGGCTAGTGCTAGGGTGAGATTTAGAGTTAGTCTTAGTGTTAGGTTTAGATATAGGGTTAGAATTATCTCTTAATTAGGGCTAGGATTAGATCTAAGGTTAGTATTAAGGCTGTCCCTAGGTTTATGGCTAGGCTTATGTTTATGCTTATGGACAGAAATGATGTTATGGCTAGCTTTAGAACTAGGGCAAGGGTTAAAATTAAGTTTAGTTCTATGGTTAGTTAGGGTTAGGTTTACGATTAAGGCTAAGTTTAGCGCTAGGATTCGGGCTAGAATTTGTCCTAGTATTAGGGCTTCATTAGTGCTAGGGCTAATGTCAGGTCTAGGTTATGGTTAGAGATAGTTTTAAGGTTAAGCTTATTAGTGTTAAGATTGAATTTATGGATATGTTTAGGTTTAGGGTTCAGGTTAGTTTTATGGTAATGTACAGGTTTAGGGTTAGGAATAAGTTCAGGGTTATCCTAGGGTTAGGATTAGGATTAGGCTAACGGATAGGGTTACAGCTGGGGTTAGGGCTAGGTTTATTGTTAGGATTAAGGCTAGGGTTAGGGTTAGGTTTTGGGTAATGGCAAGGGTTAGTTTTATGGTTTGGATTAGGGTAAGTGTTAGAACTAGAATTAGGTTTTTGGTTAGGGTTAAAGTTAGTGTTAGGGCTCCGATTAGGGATAGGTTTGGGGTTAGATTAGGGCTAGATTTTGTGCTTCAGCTAATGTAAGATCTAAGGTTACAAGTAGAACATGTTTTAGGGTTAGGGTTAGGACTAGGTATAGGGTTAGGTTTAGGTATAGGTTTTGAGTGATGTTCAGAGCCAGGGTTAGTGTTAGGGTCAGAGTCAGGGTCAGGGTTTGTTTTAGGGTTAGGTATAGGACTCAAATTAGAGTTAGGTTTAGGGCTAGGTGTAGGTTTAGGGTTTGGTTTATGTTAAAGGTTATGGTTAGGGCTATGGCTTGGTTGTTGATTAGGGCTAGTGCTAGGTTAAGTATAGTTTTAGGATTAGTATTATTATTTCAGCTTGTTTTAGTGAGAGGTTTAGCTTAGGGTTAGGGTTTGATTTAGAGTTAGGCTTAGATATAAGATTAGGGCTAGAGCTAGGGTTAGGGCTAATGTAAAGGCAAGTGATAGGAATATGGTAAGGGATAGTGTTAGCACTAGAAATATGACTAGGTGAGTTAGAGTTAGTCTTAGGGCTAGGGTTATGTTGGGTTTAGGGGTAAATTAGGGCTAGGATTACAACTAGCATTTGTATTAGTGTTAGACATAGGTTTAGGTCTGGGGATAGGTTTAGAGGAAGGGATGGGGTTAGAGCTAGTTTTAGAGTTTAGGTTGAATGTTAGAATTTTGGTTAGGGGTAGGGTTATGGTTTGGTTTAATAATAAGACTAGGTTTAGGGCTAGGATGTGGGCTCGTGTTTGTTTTAGGGTTATGGCAAGAATTAGGGCTAGGGCTAGTATCAGGTCTAGGCTTACATTAGGGATAGATTGAGGGTTAGATTTATGGCTAGGTCTAGTGTAAGGGTTAGGTTTAGGGTAAGGGTCAGGTTTAGAGCTAGGGGTATTATTACAGTTAGAATTAGGTTTCAGGTTTGATTTATGTTAGGGTTTAGGTTTAGACTTGAATTAGCATTAGGTTTTGGTTAGGGTAATGATAGGTTTAGGTTTAGGGTTCATGTTAGGTGTAGGTTAATTGATAGGGTTAGAGTTAGCAAAAGGGTTAGGGATAAGCCTATGGTTATGTTTGTGTTAGGATTGAAGCATGATTTGTGGTTTGGATGAGGGCTAGGTTTTGTGTTAGGGTTAGGGCAAGTTTTAGAGATAGTGATAATGTCAGATTTAGGGTTACAGCTATGGATAGTTATATGGTTAGATTCATGACTAGGTCTAATATTAGGTTTAGGGTAAGGGCCAGGTTAAGGGTAAGGTGTATTTTTTGGGTCAGGGTCAGGATTCAGTTTTGTGTTAGGTTAATAATTAGGATTACACCTCAAATTAGCATTAGGGTTAAAATTAGCCTTAGGTTAATGGATAGGTTTAGGTTTAAAATTTAGGTTAAGATAGGGTAATTGGTAGGGTTAGGTTTAGTGATAGGGTTAGGGTTAGGCCTAGGGTTTGCATTTGGATTAGGGTTATATTTAGGGTAATGAATAGTATTAGAGCTAGAGTTAGGCCTAGGGTTTTGGATAGAAATAGGGCTAGAGTTAGGGTTAGGGTTAGGGCTAGGGCTATGTTTAGGTTTAGGGTACAGGATATGTTTTGAAGTAGGGTTAGAGCTAGGCTGAGTGTTAGGTTTAGGATTATGTCTAGGGTTAGATTTATGGTTAAGGTTAGGGTTAGTGTTAGGGTTAGGGCTAAGGTTATCTTTAGAGTTAGGTTAATGGATAGGGTTAGATATCAGGTTAGGATTAGGCATAGTTTTAGGTTTAGGGTTAGTGTTAGGGTTAGGGCTAAGATTATCATTAGAGTTAGGGTAATGGATAGGGTTAGATTTCAGGTTAGGGTTGGGGTAATTTTAGGTTTAGGGTTAGTGTTAGGGTTTGCTCTAGGGTTATTGTGAGAGTAAAGGTTAGCTTTTTATCTAGGGTTAAGGCTACAATGAGGGTTAGGTTTAAGGTTATGTGTAGTATTAGGTTTACAATTAGGATTAGAGCTAGGTTTATCACTAGGGTTAAGGTTCGGTTTAGGGTAATGGATAATTGTAGAATAGTATTAGGGCTAGTGTTAACATTATGATTAGGGCTAGGATTAGGTTTAGGTTTATGGATAGGGCTAGGGTTATGTTTAGTGTTTGATTTTGGGTTTTACCTAGGGTTAAGATTAAGGTGAGTTTTAAGGTTAGCATGAGGGTTAGGCTTAGGATAAGGAATAGGTTTAGGTTAGGATTAGGGTTACACTTTGGGCTAGATTTAGGCCTAGGATTAGGGCTAGGATTTTTGTTAGGTTTAGAGCTAGTTTTAGTGCTATGGTAAAGTAAGTGTTATGTTTACCAGTATGGCTAGACCTAATGGTAGGTTTAGGTTTCGGTTAGCATCAGTTTTATCGCTAGGATTAGTGTTAGTGTCTGGGTCTGTCTTTGGATAAGGGTTAGGGTTAGGGCAAGAGCCAGAATTAGGATTGGTTAGGTCTAGAGGTAAGGTTGGTGTTTGGCTTAGGTTAAGGGTTATCATTAGAGCTAGGGCTATGTTTTTGTTTTGGTCTTTGCTAAAGATATGTCTTTATTTAGGATTAGATTTAATCTAGGTCTAGTATTAGGATTACGTTTAGATATAAGGTTATGGGTAGGACTAGTGTTAGGGTTTGGTTTAGATTGAGGGTCAGAATAAGGGTCAGGGATAGGGTTAGAATTTGGGTTATGGTTATAACAAGAATGAGTGCTAGGGTTAGGACTAGTAATAGGGTTAAATTTTGGGCTAGACTGAGGATTAGTTTTAGGACTAGGGTTAGCTTTAGGGTTTGGGTTTGGCTAGGGTAAAGATAAGGTTAGAGCTAAATTAGAGCTAGGGTTCGGGTTAGGTTTAGGGCTAGTGTTAGGGTTAGGGTTTGGGTGAAAGCTAGGGTTAGGTCTCAGATTTGGGCTAGGTTTTGGTTAGCATTAGCTTTAAGATTATCGTTAGTGTATGATCTAGGGGTTTGATTAGAACTAATTTTAGAATTAGGGTCAGGACTAGGTCGCGTGTTAGAGTAAGTTTTAGGTTTAGGGTGATGTTTAGAGGTAGGGTTAGTGTTAATGTCAGAGACAGGTTCAAAAGTAGTTTTAGGGTTAAGATTATGACTAGAATTAGGGCTAGTCTTAGGGCTAGAGGTAAAGTTAGGCTTTGGTTTAGGTAAAAGTTTAGGGTTAGTGTTATTGTTCAGTTTTGTTTTAGGGCTAACCCTTTGATTAGGGCTAGTTTTAGGATTAGCTTTAGGGTAAGGACTAGTGTTAGGGTGAGGTTTAGGTGTAGAATTAGGGTTAGATTTAGTGTTAGGTTTAAGTCTAGGATTAGGGCAAGGTTTAAGGTCAGGGCTAGTGTTATTCTAGACTATGGCTAGGAATAAGGTTACAGTAAGTGATAGGGTTAGAATTAGGGCTAGGGCTAGGGCGGAGTAGTCTTGAAGCTAGGATTAGGATTAGGTTTAGAATTCGTGAGAGTGTTATTGTTGGGGTTAGTCCTAGAGTTAAGGTTAGGGTTAGAGTTAGTGTTATGGTTAGGGTTTGGGTTAGGTTTAAGGTAAGCATTGGGGTTATAACTATGTTTAGGTATAGGGAATATGTTAGAATTAGGGTTAGGGTTATGATTAAGGCTAGGTTTTGGTCTAGGATGAGAGCTAGTGTTCATGTTAGGGTTAGGGCTACGATTAGGGCTAGGGCTAATGTCAGGTCTAGGGTTACAGATAGGAATATATTTTGAGTTATGTTTATGGTTAGGTCTAATGTAAGGGTTAGATTTAGAGTAAGGGTCCAGTTTAGTGCTATGTGTATTATTAGGGTCAGTGTACAGCTTATTGTTTGGTTTAGGTTAAGGTTTAGGTTTACGATCCAAATTAGCATTAGTGTTAGTGTTAGGGTTAGGATAATGAATAGGCTTAGGTTTAGGGTTCAGGTTAGTTTTAGGGCAATGGACAGGTTTAGGGATTGTGATAGGCTTAGGGTTAAGCCTAGGCTTAATATTATGGTTAGTATTATAGTTAGGGTAATGGATAGAATTAGAACTAGGATTAGGGCTAGGGTTATGGTTAGGATTAGGGCTAGGGTTAGGGTAGTGGATATAATTAGAGCTATGGTTAGGTCTATGGTTAAGGTTAGGATTAGGGCTAGTGTTAGGTTAGGGTTTGGGATGGGACTTGGGTTATGTTAAGGGTAAAGTTTAGTCTTTGAGCTAGGGTTAGGTCTAAAGCAAGGCTTAGGGTTATTGTTAGGGTAGATTTAAATTTAGGGTTATGCTTAGGGCTATGTTCAGGCCATGGATTAGGGCTAGATTTTGTGCTAGTTTAGGCCTAGGGTTAGGGCCATGGGTACTGTAAGACATAGGGTTATGATTAGGGCTATTTTTAGGGTTAGGGTTATGGCTAGGTGTAGTTTAGGTCTAGGTTTTGGGTGAGTGTCAGGTTTAAAGCTAGGTTCAGTGTTAGAATCAGGGTCAGTTTTTGGGATACGGTTAGGGTTAGAGTTAGAGCCAGAATTATCACTAGGTGTAGGTGTAGGAGTAGGGTAAGTATTCGTTTTATATTAAGAGTTATTGTAGGGCTAGTGCTAGGTTTTTGTTTAAGTCTAGGGCTAGAGTTAGGGTTAGCTTTGGGTCTAGTTCTTGTGTTAGGCTTAGGTATAGGTATAGGGTTACCAGTAGGGCTAGTGTTATGATTTGGTTTAGGTTTACGGTCAGGTTTAGTCCTAGGGTTACTCTTAGGGTCAGATGAGGGTCAGGGTTAGGTTTAGAGGTAGAATGAGGGCTAGAGTTAAGACTAGTAATATATTTAGTGTTTAAGTTAGGCTAAGGATTAGGATTGGAACTCACATTAGCCTTTGGGTTAGGGTTTGGCTTAGTGTAAGTAATAGGGTTAGAGTTAGAGATAGGGCTAGTGTTAGGGTTAGAGTTAGGGCTAGTATTAGGGTTAAACCTAGGTTTAGGGCTCGGATTAGGGGTAGAATTTGTTTTAGGGTTAGGGCTATGGATAGGACAATGACTAATGTATGAACTAGGGTTTGGATTAAGGCTAGTTTTAGGATTAGGTTAAGTCTAGATGTAGTGTTATTAATGTTATTAATGTAAGGGTGATTTTTAGAGCTAGGATTAGTGTTTCGGTCAGTGTCAGAGTCAGGGTTAGTTTTAGACTTAGTTTTAGGGCTATTTGTAGGGTTAGCATTTGATTTAGGTTAAGGGTTAGGATTAGGGATACGGCTTGGTTTTGGTTTATGGCTAGTGCTATGGATAGGGCCAGTTTTACGATTAGCATTATGGATATGGGTAGTGTTAGGGTTTGGTTTAGGCTTATTGTTAAAGTTAAATTTTAGAGTTATGTTTAGATTCAGAGTTAGGCTTAGATCTAGGGTTAGGAATAAGGCTAAGTGTAGAACTAGGACTAGGGCTAGGGCAAAAGTTAGAGTTAGTCTTTTGGCTAGGTTTAGCGTTAGGATAGGATTAAATAAAGGGTAGAATTAGCATTAGGCTTTGGGTTAGGCCTAGGTTCAGGGCAAGGGTTAATGGAAGAACTAGGGTTACCATTAGTGTTAGTTTTAGTTTTAGGATATGTGTTAGATTTAGTGTTAGGGTTAGGTTTAAGGTTAGGGTAATATGTTTAGCTAGGTTTTATATTAGGATAGGATTCAAGGTCAGGTGGAGTGTTAGGGTTATTGTTAGGACTCGAATTAGGGCTAGGGTTACTTTTAGGGTTCAGTTTAAGGTGAGGGTGGTGTTTAGAGCTAGTGTGAGTGTTAGGATATGAGTCAAGGTCAGGGTTGGTGTTAAGGTTAGGGTTAGGACTCGAATTAGGGCTAGGGTTAGGTCTAGTTGTAGTGTTAGGGTTTGGTTTAAGTTATGATTAAGGGTTAAGGCTAAAACTTGGTTTTGTTTTAGTCCTAGGGTTAGATTAGGGCTAGTGTTAGTGTTAGGCTTAGGCTTAGTGATTGTGTTAGGGTTAAATTTGGATATAGGGTTAGATCTCGAGCTAGGGACAGAACTAAGGATAGGGCAAGTGTTATGGCTAGGTTTAGGGTTACGGTAAAGAATAGGGTTAGAACTAGTGATAGGGCTAGGGTGAGAGTTATTCTTAGGTCTAGGGTTAGGTTTAGGTTTAGAGATAGGGCTCATTTAGGGCTAGGATTAGGGCTTGATTTAGTGTTTAGTTTAAGCCTAGGGTTAGGGTTTAGAGTTTAGGTTTAAAATTAGGCCAAATTTGGGGTAAGGGATGGCTTTTTAGCTATATTTAGAGGTACGGTGAAGATTATAATTAGGATTAGGACTATGATTATTGTTAGCATTATGATAAAGGCTAGGTTTATGGCTAGGATGAGGGCTAGGGTACTTTTTTTTTTTTTTTTTTTTTTTTTAGGGTTAGGGCTACGATTAGTGCTAGGGCTAATTTCAGGTCCAGAATTATAGTTAAAGATAGTTTTAGGGTTAGAATTATGAGTACGACTATTTGAAGGGTTAAGTTTAGGGTTAGTGTCAGGTTTAGAGCTAGGGGTATTATTAGGGTCAAGTTCTGAGTTAGGGTTTGGGATAGGTTAAGGTTTAAATTTAGGGTTCGAATTAGCATTAGGGTTTTGGTTATGGTTATGGTTATGGTAATGGATAGAGTTAGAAATCAGTTCA